>NC_084622.1:49520867-49585867 GCF_033978795.1 Nerophis ophidion
CAAAAGTATATACATAATTAAACATGATACATAATTAGACCTATTAGACGCAAAGATGCAAACATTTTTTACTAATTATTATTTGTATATTTTATATAGTTTGGATGGAGAAAAGTGAGATAAATAGCATATGCAGTTCATCAAGTGCCCGGTTGCATTCCACTAGTTTGACCTTTAAGAGACATTAATTTCTAACTGTCTTTTCTTCCTACTTCAGGTATATGAAAGGACGGGTGTCATACGAGCAAATCAATGCAGCAGTGCAGAACATTAATACAGCTGTGGAAGCCAAGTATACAATCGTCCACCAACCTGTGAAAACTCTAAAAAACAACGCACGCAAGCTGCGCCAGCGCTTCAAGGATCAGGAGACTAAAGAAACCAAAGGTACAGAGAAATATAAAGAATGCGGTCAACAATGTAATTCTGTATGTTATGTATAACGTGCTTAGTAGTATTTTCGTGTGTTTTTATTTTGGCTTTCCAAAAAGCCTCATTTGGCAGGAGACGACAACTCAGGGTGCAACAATTTGTCAACAGCGTTGGCAAATATCAACATTAAAATTAGTTGACAATAGTTGTGGCGACATCGCTCGTGTTTTTGTGCAGGAACGCGAGTCCGCTCAAGGGCTGCTACTAACGACTATTTTGAATGTCGACTGTTCATCGAATTGCTTACCTATTAGTCAACAAAGGGTGTGTTCCAACTATCGTGGGATCACACTCCTCAGCCTTTCTGGTAAGGTTTATTCAGGTGTACTGGAGAGGAGGCTACGCCGGATAGTCGAACCTCGGATTCAGGAGGAACAGTGTGGTTTTCATCCTGGTCGTGGAACTGTGGACCAGCTCTATACTCTCGGCAGGGTTCTTGAGGGTGCATGGGAGTTTGCCCAACCAGTCTACATGTGCTTTGTGGACTTGGAGAAGGCATTCGACCGTGTCCCTCGGGAAGTCCTGTGGGGAGTGCTCAGAGAGTATGGAGTATCGGACTGTGTTATTGTGGCGGTCCGCTCTCTGTATGATCAGTGCCAGAGCTTGGTCCGCATTGCCGGCAGTAAGTCGAACACATTTCCAGTGAGGGTTGGACTCCGCCAAGGCTGTCCTTTGTCACCGATTCTGTTCATAACTTTTATGGACAGAATTTCTAGGCGCAGTCAAGGCGTTGAGGGGTTCCGGTTTGGTGACCGCAGGATTAGGTCTCTGCTTTTTGCAGATGATGTGGTCCTGATGGCTTCATCTGACCGGGATCTTCAGCTCTCACTGGATCGGTTTGCAGCCGAGTGTGAAGCGACCGGAATGAGAATCAGCACCTCCAAGTCCGAGTCCATGGTTCTCACCCGGAAAAGGGTGGAGTGCCATCTCCGGGTTGGGGAGGAGACCCTGCCCCAAGTGGAGGAGTTCAAGTACCTAGGAGTCTTGTTCATGAGTGAGGGAAGAGCGGATCATGAGATCGACAGGCGGATCTGTGCGGCGTCTTCAGTAATGCGGACGTTGTACCGATCCGTTGTGGTGAAGAAGGAGCTGAGCCGGAAGGCAAAGCTCTCAATTTACCGGTCAATCTACGTTCCCATCCTCACCTATGGTCATGAGCTTTGGGTCATGACCGAAAGGATAAGATCAGGGGTACAAGCGGCCGAAATGAGTTTCCTCCGCCGGGTGGCGGGGCTCTCCCTTAGAGATAGGGTGAGAAGCTCTGCCATCCGGGAGGAGCTCAAAGTAAAGCCGCTGCTCCTCCACATCGAGAGGAGCCAGATGAGGTGGTTCGGGCATCTGGTCAGGATGCCACCCGAACGCCTCCCTAGGGAGGTGTTTAGGGCACGTCCAATCAGTAGGAGGCCACGGGGAAGACCCAGGACACGTTGGGAAGACTATGTCTCCCGGCTGGCCTGGGAACGCCTCGGGATCCCCCGGGAAGAGCTAGACGAAGTGGCTGGGGAAAGGTAAGTCTGGGTTTCCCTGCTTATGCTGTTGCCCCCGCGACCCGACCTCGGATACGCGGAAGAAGATGGATGGATGGATGGATAGTCAAATTGGATTATAAAGCATACAGGTTTAGTGGCTCTGATTTAGCCATCGACTTTAAAATTCAGATTGAGATATTTTTAGGCATGTGTTACCTAACAACAAAGATGAACAATTAATTGATAAATATTTATTTATACTGTAATTATGCTGCTCATTCCGCTGTCATAAAAAAAATAACCATTTATGTCTATTTAAAAGCATAGACAGGCAAATTGCTAAAAAATGAATAAAAAATGACTGTTAAAATAGCAGCAATTACAACAAACGATAAAAACCAAAACTAACTTGTTAAAAAATACAAGTATTTTGTGATAAAGCTGGACACTGACATATTGTTGAACTCCTGGCGTTTTTACCAATTTAATAGACTCAATTTATAGAATGTGGTGTGTGTGCGTTAACATTTGTTTTAGTGCCTTTTTAATTGCTCCTGTATCACAATTATAGTATTTTAATATAAATATCGCCATTGCAAAATGAGCAAAGTATTCATGTTTTAACAAAAAGAAGAGGAAATGTTTCCACACTTTTCATATTTTCACCAGCGATGTTGTTCAAGTGGCTGCGATGACTCGCATTCCTCTAGAAAACACGAGTGCTGACGTCACAACTTTGGTTGACAGATGAGTTTGTCGATGACAAATTTTTGGGGCGATATTTGTCAACAGTATCGACAAATCGTTGCACCCCGAGTCAGCACTGCCATTCTAACAACATTGCAGGTGAAAATATGTAAAGACTTAGACTTAGACAAACTTTAATGATCCACAAGGGAAACTGTTCCACACAGTAGCTCAGTTACAATGATAGAAATTGTAAGGATGGAGTGGACAATGCAGGAAAAGTGTGGGAACATTTCCTCTCATTCTTGTTGAAGACAATTAATACCTTGCTCATCTTGTTTTTCTAACACTGTATCTGTGATTTGTAAAACATAGATTTAACAAGTGTTTTCAGATCAAGCAGAGTGAACCATTTATGGAATCACTCAATTCTGAGGCACAATTAGGAAATAACCCCATACATTTTTATTTTCCAAGCTAACACCTGCATCAGATTAAATCTGTTCATTTGTCTGCAGTTAAAACATAGTGTTCTCACCTTGGGGAGCTCTTGCACAGGTGGATTGACTTTAATCATGGGTCCAACAAAAGAGATGTCAATTGAAACAAAGAAAAAGATTATCAAACTTCTTCAAGAAGGAAAATCATCATGCAATGTTGCCAAAGATGTTGATTGTTCACAGTTGGGTGTGTCTAAAGTCCGGACCAGGTACAGACAACATAGAAATGTTATGAAGGAAAGCTTACTGGTAGACCAAGTAAACATAAAAGCGTCATGACAGAAAATTTTAAAGCATTATGTCTTTAAAACAGAAAATGCAAAGCAAAACAAATGAAGAACAAATGGGCAGAAACTCTAGTCACTGTCTGTCACCAAACTGTAAGAATCCCCTTGAATGAAATCTTTTTTTAATTTAGAAGAGCTAAACAAAGGCCGTCAATACCAACTAAACAGAAAATAACCAGATAACAGCGGGGTAGGAAAAAGCAGTCTTGAACTGAATAAAAATGCCATTAAATAACTATATTTACTGTATATGCACTATATTAGTCTAATTTCTCAAATAGTTAGGTTTTCTGTATTTTCACACCTACACGTGAAGTCACAGTGTACATGCACACTCTCTAATGCAGGGGCGCTCACACTTTTTCTGCAAGGCGAGCTACTTTTCAATTGACCAAGTCGAGGAGATTTACCTCATTCCTATTTATAATTTATATTTATTTATTTATGAAAGAGACATTTTTGTGAACACGTTAATGGTGTTTAATGATAATACAAGCATGTTTAACACACATAGATTCCTTTCTTTCATGAAGACAAGAATATAAGTTGGTGTATTTGATTCTGATGACTTGCATTGATTGGAATCAGACAGTGGTGCTGACAACGTCTGCATTTTCAAATGGAGGAAAAAAAAAGTCCTCCTTTCTGTCCAATACCACATGAAAGTGGTTGGATTTGGCATCTCATTTGTCCAACTTGCATACTCGTTTTTAAACACTTTGTTATGAGAGTAGCATATGTGTGTGGCCCTTTAATGTCTGGCAGCAGGTGAGTGACGTCAGTGAGTGTGCGGGTGGGCAAGCAAGTGAGAAAGCGGTCGCTGAGGGCGGGGGAGAAATACATTGGCATCAAACTCCGTAGCTTGCTAGCTTGTGCACGCTAGCTTTCTGAGACTCTTATTTTGTTAGCACAGGCAGGATGAAACAGGTCTTTTATGGTGAAGACAGGAACTGTGCAGTCGGTCTTTAGAGTTTTGACAGTAGGTACGGAGTCTCTAGAAATAAAATGTGTTTCTCTGCGTCCGCCCTGTTAGTGATTTTTTTCTTAAATATGAGCTCGCAGCAGCCAGCGTCATCTCACAAGATCCTCGGGTGCCGAGAATGTCAAACAACTGACGAAAGTGAAGTCTTGGTATGATTGATGATTGCTCATTTGTATGTCTTTTTTTAATGCCTGGCTTGAGATCGACTGACACACCCTCTGAGATCGACCAGTCGATCGCGATCGATGTAATGCCCACCCCTGCTCTAATGCAACTACAATATGTGCCTCCTGTAGACTAGTGGGCGTTCTTTTCCTTTTAGTGCCGATAAACCTTTTTATTTTCCGGTTGACCTAGGCACTCGGTGTCTCTGGCTCGGAACAAGTTAATTCCGCTGTGATATTGACACCGATTAGAAATACTATTTCTGATGGCTCTACTGATGTTTAAATAGCAGACGTCATCAAGGAATGATCTTACAAAACCAGTAAAGTTGGCATGTTGTGTAAATCATAAATACAAACAGAATACAATGATTTGCAAATAATTTTCAACTTATATTCAATTGAATAGACTGCAAAGAGAACATATTTAATGTTAGAACTGAAAAACGTAATTTTCTTTTGCAAATAATCATTCCCTCCGGGTACTCCGGCTTCCTCCCACCTCAAAAGACACGCACATGGAGATAGGTTGATTGGCCCTAGTGTGTGAATGTGAGTGTGAATGTTGTCCCTCCAACTGTGTTGTGTTGTGCCCTGCGATGAGGGGGCGACTTGTCCAGGGTTTACACTACCTTCCAACCATGTGCAGCTGGGATAGGCTCCAGCACCCCCCTGTAAAGGGACAAGCGGTAAAAAATGTATGGGATGGATGGGGCATTAACTTAGAATTTAATGGAAGCAAAACTTTGCAAAAATAAAATGGCACAGGGGCATTTTTACCACTGTTTTACATGGCCTTTCCTTTTAACAACACTCCGTAAACGTTTGGGAACTGAGGAGACCAATGTTTTAAAGTTTTCAGGCTGAATTATTTCCCATTTTTGCTTGATGTACAGTTTAAGTTGTTCAACAGTCCGAGGTGTCTGTTGTCGTATTTTACGCTTAATAATGCGCCACACATTTTCAATGGTAGACAGGTCTGGACTACAGGCACGCCAGTCGAGTACCCGCACTCTTTTACTACGAAGCCACGCTGTTGTAACACGCGCAGAATGTGGTTTTGTGGTTTGGCATTGTCTTGCTGAAATAAGCAGGGGAAATCAATAAAAACGACAATGCTTGGATGGCAACATATGTTGCTCCAAAACCTGTATGTACCTTTCAACATTAATGGTGCCTTCACAGATGTATAAGTTACCTATGCATTGGGCACTAATACACCCCATACCATCACAGATGCCAGCTTTTGTACTTTGCGCCCAGAACAGTCCGGATGGTTCTTTACCTCCTTGGCCTGGAGGACACAACATCGTCAGTGTCCAAAATCTATTTGAAATGTGCACTTTGCATCAGTTTGTCTAAGATGAGCTTAGGCCCAGCGAAGCCAGCGGCGTTTCTGGGTGTTGTTGACAAATGGCTTTCGCTTTGCATAATAGAGTTTCAACTTTTACTTCCAGATGTGGCAACTAACTGTAGTTACTGACAATGGTTTTCTGAAGTGTTCCTAAGCCAATGTGGTGATATCCTTTACACACGGATGTCGTTTTTTTGATGCAGTACCGCCTGAAGGACTAAAGGTAACGGGCATTCAATGTTGGTTTTCAGCCTTGCCACTTATGTGCAGTGATTTCTCCAGATTCTCTGAACCTTTTAATGATATTACAGACCGTAGATGGGGAAATTCCTATATTCCTTTATATTCCATTGTGGAGCACTCCCGCCTCATGTGACCAGGCTGTCCGCACCTCCAACTCATCTCCCCTGGTGCTCGAGGTGCCGTCTGCGGGGGAAGCCCCCCATCAGCAACACCGGTATCCTGAAAGAAAGGAGCAGAGGCACAAATATATCCACTCAACCCCCCCTGTGATGATACTGGTGGTGTGTATATTTTCTTTTTTGTTTGGTGGGGATGTCTGACACGGGCACCTGCTCATGGGTCGGTGTAGCTCCTGCCGGTCGGGAACGGGGCTCCAATGGTGGTGCTGCCTCGTGTGGTGTGGGTCGTCTGCGCGGGGCCGGTGTGGGGGTCTGCTCCTCTCTCCGCGCGTCGCAATGTACCGCCAGGTGATCCCTCGCCAGGGTTACCGGTGGTACCTCACCCACGCCGAGGTACGTGCCGGGATGGACTCCAAAAATTGCTCCAGCAGGATGAGCTCGAACATATAGTTGTCCGCTTCCCTCGGCTTGAGCCATCTTGTGGCCGCATCCCGGAGCTGCTGCCCGAGAGCGAAAGGCCGGTCTGGTGCCAATTTCAATGACTGGAACCGGCGCCGATGGTCCTCCGCGGTGCTGCCGACCCGGTCCAGGATTGCTCTTTTAAGCTGTTGAAACTGGAGTTGGGCCGCCGCCGGTAGGCTGAGCGCCGCTCGCTGCGCCTCCCCCGCTAGGAGCGGCAACAGCCTCACCCCCCACTCTTTTTGCGGCCAGCCGTACGCTGTTGCCCTGGCCTCGAAGATGTCGACATAAGCTTGCGGGTCTTCGGCCTCCGTCATGCGCTGCATGGATGCATTCGCTCCGGCGCTTGGTGACCCCCCCATGTCCATTAATTCCTGTAATACCTGTGTCTGCTGTGGCTCGCTGCTGACACCTCTGCCAGCAGTCTCCCAAGCGCCTCCAGGGGAGTTTTAGTAGTCATTTTCCTTCCGTTTTTGGTTCACTTAGTTGGGCGCGAACGTAGCAAACAATATTCTTTTATTTTTGTGCCTCTCTTTGCTTTTCAGCAATATGTAGTTAATAGTTTGATTTGCGAGCCTCTCTCCTCCTGGGTTTCTGACCCTCTTCATGGTCTCTGGCGCTCCTGATAAAGAGACAGGTGATTAGACAACTCGTTCCAGCTGAGAAATCTCCTCACCTGTCGTTGCTTCACAGCCGGCTCTTGCAGGGCACACGTCGACCACGCCCCCTTCCACAAGGACCCTTTTGGATCCCCAATAGTTTTAGTGTGATTTGTTTTTAAGTGTCATTGCTCAAAAATCATAATGAATTAAAATCAATGGTATTATGAGTTATTGACCTTTTTAATGCTCCAATTATTATATAATCTCAAATATTCCACTTAAAAAAAATATTGGATTGCATATATTGTGTTTTTTCCATCAAAAACAGGGTTTTCTTTGACAAAAAGAGCATACAACTTAAATCTTTAAAATCATTATATTGACAGATGGACCTTATGTTGATCTGGAGGTTTAAAACTTGAATAATAATAAAACAAAATAATACTGAATAATGACATCCATCCATCCATCCATTTTCTACCGCTTATTCCCTTTTGGGGTCGCGGGTGAATAATGACACATTTTTTATATTTTTTTGACCAAAACCCTTTGGGGTCCTCGGGATCAAGCCTGAGTGGAGGCCTAAATGTATATTGGTTATACATATATTGTATTGGTTTTTAAAATAGAATAAAAATTTCAAAATGGCCCCGCTTGCTTTGATTTTTCAGTCTGTGGCCCTAAGTGGAAAAAGTTTGGACACCCCTGCCTTAGTGGTGGCCAGCCAGCCCTGTGTGCGTTGACGCAACTTATATTACGTACATATTGCATTTAAATTGAATATCTTGCTTTGTTACTTCTGCACGTTTGGTGCATCGTATGCTAAGTTCAGGTGTTTTGGGGTAAATTGACTTGTTGACGTTCCCCCACACGCATTGCTTATTTAACAATCATTGCAACTGTGATGGCGTGGTTCGGCCTCAAGAGGGCGACTTAGACCACCAAAAAATGCCATTTATGCTCTCAAGCTTAGAAACTTGCAGTCCATGCATAGTTAAATGTAGTATATTGTTATTATGCATACATTTTATATCATATTATATTATATTATGTATGTCAAATGCCAACCACACCTTCAAGTGATAAAGATGATTAAAGGATTATCTGGCTGGAATCTGTCAATCGTATCCCAACTCTAAAATATCCACTATCCCTTTCTTACAGGGTAGATCATTTAGTGATGGTTTAAACTAAAAAGTATTGGTATCAGTATTCGTATGGCCATTTTTGCCACTGTAACTACAAAGAATTGGACCGACACCCACTAGTTCTCTACGCAAAAAGGAAGGTGATAATGTCTTACCTTTGTCAAAATATATCAATAGCTGTCACAATAAATAATCATACAATTTACAGTTAATACATCTGTTAGAATCTGTAGATCTCATTTATGGAGGATCTGTATCAGAATTGGAAGCATAAAACCCTGATCAGAACACCTTTACATGCCACTGTAGAAAACCAACCATTTGAGGGTATAAAAGGTCATAGTTCAGTGTAATATCCTTAGAAAAAAACACAAATATGGTGCTCTGTAAACTGAAAATTGGAAATAACTTTTCACAGCAGCATGCTGTAATGCACAAACAGGAAGTGCTCAGTCTTGCTGCGCACTTGAACACTCCAGGATGGTGGAGAAAGTGTCTATAAGAAGTTATTATACACAACTTAAGTTGCACTTTACCTGCAAAACAAAAATGAGGGTTAAATTAATGGATATATGCTTACAGCCTATAAGCTGTGTAGAACTAAAAACTGATGCAAAAACAAAAAACTTAAATCATGACTCAAAGTAATTTACTCTTGTATTCTTGAACGAAAAAACTTTCATTCAAATTTTCTGAGTCAAACTGTGGTGTATATTTCGGCAAATCATTTGATAAAATTTGTTGTACCTCTACACTAAAAAACACTTGTAAAAAATAAATTACGTTTATTTATTAATCAATAATAAAAATAAATAAATAGATTAATTGATTCGATAAATAATAATTTAGTGCAGAATGTTAGCCTGGTAAAATGTAAGTGTAATTTTAGCACTTAAATAGGAACTGCCCTTTTTTGGAATTCTGTCTATCATTCACAATCCTTATGTACCATAAACACATGTTTTCCTTTTTTAAATGCATTCTGACTAGTAAATAAATGCAAGCAAAAGTCAGCTTACAATGGACCCTAACGGAGTCACTCTATTTTACCTATAAAATGCTGAAAAAGCATACAGACACTTTCATCAATGCTTTGTATACACACTGTATATATATACTGTATGTAATGTAGTAACAGGCACATTCTTAATAACATGTAATATTTACGTATTTTTCAAATTTTAACTATACGGCGCCACATTAATTTTACAAACGCATCACGACGTTCACTTTTTTCGTCCACTTTACTGAATACTACTCAAACATAATACATAATCACTTACTGTACAATGTCTGCTGTCACTAGGATGCCGACTGTTAGGATGTTCATATAAGTTAAAGTTAAAGTACCAATGATTGTCACACACACACACTAGGTGTGGCAAAATTATTCTCTGCGTTTGACCCATCACCCTTGATCACCCCCTGGGAGGTGAGTGGAGTAGTGGGCAGCAGTGGTGGCCGCGCCCGGGAATCATTTTTGGTGATTTAACCTCCAATTCCAACCTTTCATGCAGAGTGCCAAGGGGGGGAGGTAATCGGTCCCATTTTTATAGTCTTTGGTATAACTGGGCCAGGTATATTCCCTTTTAAATGAAAAATAACTCATAAACCTTTACAAAAAAGGTAGTGGAACGAATAGTCTTTGTGTCTTTTTTTGCCATCTCTTTTTTTGCCATCTCTGGGTCTATGCTGGGTGTCAAAGTGTACCAACTTCTCAGTTTATGTCCACATCATTTTCCTCTTAAAATGAGAGGAATTATTTATAATTTACAATGAATATCCATGACCTCCGAGGCGAGAAAGCAGCTCACCAGCACGTTGTCAACACAGCAGCATACCTTTCTGTGACAATGCACCACTGAAAATATGTCCTTAGCGTTGTGAAATAATTTATTTTTATACTTTGTTAATATTCGGGTCATGAAATGTAAATGGAGTATTGTTGCCTCATTTTGGATGGTTATTTATTGGGTTTTAAGGTCGGAATAAACGCATTGACGTCTTGGCTTCCATGGGCTCCGTTGTAAGCGGAACTTTAAGTGTTTATTTACGTATATAAAAAAAAGACGTGTTCTCATCTCTCAAGATTGTGAATTATAGACAAAATGACCCCCAAAAAGTGCAGTTTGCCTTTAACCTTCCTCTTGTGTTAGCTTTCTGTTACCATCTCTTATGTTAACGGGTCGGTTTTGACCCATGTTTTAAATCAGCTGTAAAATACACTAAAAACAATTATCTATCATCCAATTTGTTTCTGATCTCTTGGTTACCTTGTTAGGCTTCCTTATCCTTGAAAATATTGGTTTTAATATTTTTGGTTTGGGCCATTGGGCCTTATTTTGTCAGTATACCCCTCGATTTAAATTTTCAAAAATGGTAAAACGAACCTCAAGAGAATCATATAAATAAAAAAAGGTTGTTGTGTTACCTAACTCTTACTAAGGGGTATTAGAACACATCTCTTAAATAAATGTGTTTTGTTTATTTTTTCATTTTAAGAATTTTAACTATAGTAACATCTATGGTGTTACGGGTCAATTTCGACCCATATATATTTACTTCAAGAAAAAGGCTAAAAAGTATTTTTTTCAGCAACAGAAATCCAACATCAAACAAACAACCAATCAAGCAAATGAAACAAAGAGAAATAGATTACTAGTTCCAAAACTAATAAAAAAACAAAATCAGAGTGGCAAAAAGTGACACTTTTAGTGTCCGTCTTTTGTTTGTTTTTGTACAGGATAACAAGGTAAAATGAGAATCCATTAAAGCTCACATGATTGGGAGAGGAGCTGGCTGTCAGTGTGTTCAGTTTTGGCTCTTATCATTGCTTTATCATCTTATTTTTATAACCGGGTCGAAACCGACCCTAACAACACCAAGGGCATAATTTCTACCAGAGCATTTAATAATTTAGTGAAAGAAATTAAAATGTTTTATTTTGTTGACAAAGAGGTTCCTGACAAAGTCAAAAAGCTTTGATGCAAAAAAATAAATGTATGTGGTGTTTTTATTAGGGATGCACCGATTAATCGGTAACCGAATATATTCGGCCGAATATGGCAAAAAAAAGCCACATTCGGCCTTCGGTGGAATGAGTTAAAAACAAGGCCGAATAGTGGCGGGTGACGCAATTTTTTGACGCGGTGACTCAATCAACCAACGTGCAGTGACGTAGTGACGTTGGGATATGTTGTGTACCTGTATAAGTGTATGAGGTTACAAGCACACACTTATTGATATTTAGTGGGGCCTCTGTTTACATTATTAGCCTGTTGTGTAGGCTACCTGTATAAGTGTAAGAGGTTACAAGCACACACTTATTGAGATTTAGTGGGTCCTCTGTTTACATTATTAGCCTGTTGTGTAGGCTACATGTAAGTGTATGAGGTTACAAGCACACACTTAATTGAGATTTACTTAAGCCTTCTGTTTACATTATTAGCATATCTACTGTGGCTAAGCAGACTTTTGCCAAAAGGACAATAATTCATTTGTTGTGGGATTATCCACTTTAATGCACTTTATTTTTCTTTGGAATGCATGTTTTGTTTGAAGGCCTAATATAAATGAAAAATTTTGCTTTTTTTGAAAAGCAAAGACTACTGGAATATTAAAAAAATGTCAATATTCAATAAAAAAATACTTTATTTGAAAAACATGTCTAAATATTTATTCTAGGCTATTTATGCAATATTAAAAAAATTGTGAAAAACTGCATTCATTATTCGGTATTCGGAATTCGGCCTTCGGCCTTCGGCCAAGCGTTTGAATTTTATTCGGCTTCGGCTTCGGCTACAAATTTTAATTTCGGTGCATCCCTAGTTGTTATGCATTTAAAAACTAAAACGGGTCGGTGCCGACCCTAACACAAGACGAAGGTTAAGCTAAATATATGTTCTTAATGTGACATTGTTGTGTGTAATATTATATGGCAGATGTTACATTAAATTTACAATAGCACTTCTTGAAGCTTCAGATATTCAATTTTAAGAGATATATTTTAAAATCATATCAGAAAAACAATAGTCAATCTTTTGTTTGTTGAACAACCAATGTTAAGAACCTGTTGATGTTTTTTTCAGGTCAGTACTTTGTGGTGGAAGAGGATGTACGTGAATTCACACAGATGAAGGTTGACAAGCGACTTCAGAGCATTTTTAACATGTTGCGTCACTGCCAGCGCACACGGGAGCTGCGAGGAGGAGGCACCACTCGTTACATGCTGGTATGAATAACTCAAGCCCTGACACAAGTCTCTGCTTTAAAATACTGTCAGATTTTTTTTACACACACTTCTTTCCCATTTTGGACTGATCACCAATCAACCACAGTGCTGACACAGACAAAAAAAATTAAAACACAGAAAAATATCAAACCTGGCATACTGTAAAGTTTTTTTTTTTTGATATACCAACTTTACAGAGAACAAACTAATTTACAATAAATAATTTACCAAAGCTATTTTATTGTAAACTCTTGAAGGTGGGTGCTACACTGAAATAATTGTTTACTGAAGGTGAAACAAGGATAGCATTTTAGAAACGTGGAAAATTGTTAGCCTGACTTTTTGTGCTGCTGGAATTTTTGAGGTAGAAACAAAAATTTCAGCAAATGTTTTGGTACGTTGAAAATGGATAATCTGAATGGTTTAAATCTGTTCAATAATATGAGTGGTAGTAATTATTGGTTTTGAGAAGGAATTTGTTTTATGGGAAATGGACAACAATTAAAAGTCGAATACTGAATGTTTTCAATTGATTTTTGTAAATATCTCTTCAGCACTGTCACAATTTTATTCTTAATTAAAGCTAAATGGCATACACTTATGTTGATAAAAGTGTGGAAAACCTTTTTAAAGTGGAACAAAAATGTATATTGTTGTGTTTTTCTTTTTCTACATGCATGGGGACGGCGTGACGAAGTTGGGAGAGTGGCCGTGCCAGCAATCCGAGGGTTACTGGTTCAATCCCCACTTTCTACCATCCTAGTCACGTCCGTTGTGTCCTTGGGCAAGACACTTCACCCTTGCTCCTGATGGGCCCTGGTTAGCGCTTTGCATGGCAGCGCCCGCCATCAGTGTGTGAATGTGTGTATGAATGGATGAATGTGGAAATACTGTCAAAGCGCTTTGGGCTCCTTTAAAAAGGGGTAGAAAAGCGCTATACAAGTACAACCATGTACCATTTATTAAATCTAATAGGAAGGATGGATAACAAGCATTTAAACAACATTTTCAAATCTGTTTGATACGCCGGATTCACCTGAAAGTATTTTTAGGTGGGCTTGCAAGTAAGCAAAATAAATTCAGTGTTGCAGGGCCCTTTTTTATTTGTATTTTAAGGGTTAGAAAAGTATGCATTTTTTAAATATCCGTGTGTATGTGCACATGGCCTCAATGTCCAGTGAACCTTCTAATCCAGGGGTGCCCACACTTTTTCTGTAGGCGAGCTACTTTTCAATTGACCAACTCGAGGGGATCTACCTCATTTATATATATCATTTATATTTATTTATTTATGAAAGAGACATTTTTGTAAACAACTTAAATGTGTTTAATGATAATACAAGCATGTGTAACACATATAGATGTCTTTCTTTCACGAAGACAAGAATAGTTGGTGTATTACCTGATTCTGATGACTTGCATTGATTGGAATCAGACAGTAATGATAATAACGCCCACATTTTCAAATGGAGGAGAAAAAAAGTTGTCCTTTCTGTACAATACCACATGAAAGTGCCGCCTGCGCTAACAAAATAAGAGTCTCGGAAAGCTGGCATGCACAAGTGATGTGCACGCCGGCTTTCTGAGGGATCGCTTGTGCACGCCAGTTTTCCGAGACTCTGTATTTAGTTAGCGCAGGCAGCATGAAGCAGGGCTTTTATTGTGAAGATAGGAAATGGGCAGTCGGCCTTTAGAGTTTTGACGGAAGGTACGGCGCGAGAGTCTGTTGAAATAAAAAGTGTTTCTCGCCTTCCTCTCTGTCATATTTTCATAATAATGATCTTGCAGCAGCCAGCGTCATCTCACAAGACCCTCCGATACCGTGAATGTCATTTAAGTGACGTCTTGGTGAGGATTGATGATCACTAATTTTTAGGTCTATTCTTTTTAAAAGCCTGGCTGGAGATCGACTGACACACCCCCCGCGGTCGACTGGTAGCTCGCGATCGACGTAATGGGCACCCCTGTTCTAATCGAACAAGACATTATTTATGTTGCTCTGCTATTTCCTTATAAAGACATGCAAATAAACATATTGTTGTGGCCCACTTCAGAGTTTTATGTTTCCTTTTTCAGATATGTATCCATCTTTGTCACTGCCACCTCTCAGTTATTCTAAACTTACTCATTATATTGTGTGACTAACAAGGTGCTTAGCTACCTGCTGCCATCTCTTGGAATATTATTTACCTGCACTAAAATGTCAACATAGACTTGTTTGTGGTTAATGTTTTTTCAGGTTATTTTTATTTATTTTTTCCAATTAAAATGAATTTTTTTGGAAGCCTGTTTCAGTCACAAAAAAAAACAAATACACGGTAAGTATATGACAGAAAAAGTCGTACATATGAGACAAAAAGTTGAAATTATGAGATAAAAGGTAGAAATAACATGAGAGCGTCAAAAATTATGAGATTTAAAAATCCACATTTTTAGATAGAAAATCATATTTAGAGATAGGAAGTCATGATTATAAGATAGAAAGTCATAATTATGAGATAAAAAAATGAAAATGATTAGTCAGATCACGATAAAATAAAAAGTTGACCTTAAAAAAATAAAAAGACCTGAGATAAAAAGTCAAAAGTGTAAGATAATTATATGACAGATAAATCTAAATTATGAGATAGAAAGTAAATACGAATAGATAGTTTACAGTACAGTCACAGAAGCAGTTATTTGGCATGAGTTCTCCTGTTCAGACATGAATTGCAAGTACAGTACACTGAGGATTATTTTACAATATATGAAATTATAGATTTTCTTGCAATTTCGCATGGATTGATTATTATTATAATTATTACTACTAAGAAAACCAACCTGGAAAGGATTTGAAGCAAGAAGAGTGACATGTAAAAAAATAAAATCGAAGACATTGCCACAGTTACAGTTACTTTGGATGCACCAAAAAATGTAAACTGGATTGTGACTTGCAAAGAAATCGTGAGAATATTACTTCATATTTTATAATATTAATATTACTCCAGGTATTGATCCGATTACGGAAGCGTGCGTCCTCAGCTGTGGTACAAACATAGGCTACTCTACACAGGAGAGGTATTAGATAGTTTTCCTGTTGCAATATTTGTGTTTAACATGTTTTGATATATTACATCTTTGGATCAGGAGGGTATAAAAGGAAGTACAAAGGACAAGACAGAGAGACAACAACAAACTACATCAGCAGACACACTACTTACAAATATGCTGCCATTATTCCTACTAATAAGAGGTCTCCCGCTGTACGGACAGACATCTTTTAAACAGCAGAAGTGTTCTTACAGATCATAGATATGTGCGCAAAGATTGAATTACATGCATGTGCTTCTGAATGCACGTGCACAAGTTGCTGACAAATCTGGATGTGCGCACTCAAATCTTACGCGTTAGAAGTGTCGCAAAAGTCACGTGTAAGTTGACAGCCTATCGAGGCTTTCTTTCGGTTTAAGGACAAACAGATAACTTAAAACACACGTTTACGCGGATCTATCAATCAATCAATCAATGTTTACTTATATAGCCCTAAATCACTAATGTCTCAAAGGACTGCACAAACCACTACGACATCCTCGGTAGGCCCACATAAGGGCAAGGAAAAATTCACACCCAGTGGGACGTCGGTGACAATGATGACTATGAGAACCTTGGAGAGGAGGAAAGCAATGGATGTCGAGCGGGTGTAACATGATACTGTGAAAGTTCAATCCATAATGGATCCAACACAGTCGCAAGAGTCCAGTCCAAAGCGGATCCAACACAGCAGCGAGAGTCCCGTTCACAGCGGAGCCAGCAGGAAACCATCCCAAGCGGAGGCGGATCAGCAGCGCAGAGATGTCCCCAGCCGATACACAGCCGAGCAGTACATGGCCACCGGATCGGACCGGACCCCCTCCACAAGGGAGAGTGGGACATAGGAGAAAAAGAAAAGAAACGGCAGATCAACTGGTCTAAAAAGGGAGTCTATTTAAAGGCTAGAGTATACAAATGAGTTTTAAGGTGAGACTTAAATGCTTCTACTGAGGTGGCATCTCAAACTTTTACCGGGAGGGCATTCCAGAGTACTGGAGCCCGAAATGAAAACGCTCTATAGCCCACAGACTTTTTTTGGGCTTTGGGAATCACTAATAAGCCGGAGTCCTTTGAACGCAGATTTCTTGCCGGGACATATGGTACAATACAATCGGCAAGATAGGATGGAGCTAGACCGTGTAGTATTTTATACGTAAGTAGTAAAACCTTAAAGTCACATCTTAAGTGCACAGGAAGCCAGTGCAGGTGAGCCAGTACAGGCGTAATGTGATCAAACTTTCTTGTTCTTGTCAAAAGTCTAGCAGCCGCATTTTGTACCAACTGTAATCTTTTAATGCTAGACATGGGGAGACCCGAAAACGAGGCTCTGACTACACACACACACGGATTGACACACAAATTAGTATGCAAATTGGATTACTCGGGAACAGATTGAGATACACGTTTGCAAATAATTTTGCTATAATAATACTTCCATACCTAAGGACCAGCTCCATCATGCGCTGGAACATTTCAGGGGAGTTAGTGAGGCCCATGGGCATTGACCTCCACTGATAGTTTGAGATGCTACCTCAGTAGAAGCATTTAAGTCTCACCTTAAAACTCATCTGTATACTCTAGCCTTTAAATAGACCTCCTTTTTAGACCAGTTGATCTGCCGCTTCTTTTCTTTCTCCTATGTCCCCCCCCTCCCCTGTGGAGGGGGTCCGGTCCGATGACCATGGATGAAGTACTGGCTGTCCAGAGTCGGGACCCAGGATGGACCGCTCGCCTGTATCGGTTGGGGACATCTCTACGCTGCTGATCCGCCTCCGCTTGAGATGGTCTCCTGTGGAGGGGACTCTCGCTGCTGTCTTGGATCCGCTTGAACTGAACTCTCGCGGCTGTGTTGGAGCCACTATGGATTGGGGGGGGGGGGGTTTGCCCACATCTGAGGTCCTCTCCAAGGTTTCTCATACTCAGCATTGTCACTGGCGTCCCACTGGATGTGAATTCTCCCTGCCCACTGGGTGTGAGTTTTCCTTGCCCTTTTGTGGGTTCTTCTGAGGATGTTGTAGTCGTAATCATTTGTGCAGTCCTTTGAGACATTTGTGATTTGGGGCTATATAAATAAACATTGATTGATTGATTGATTGATTGATAGAGGCCCCTCCCCGTAGTGAATGTGGTCCTCCTCAACTACCTCGATCTGCCAATAGCCGTTAAAAATGTCCAGGGTATTAAACCAACAGGATCCCGCCAATGCGTCCAGTGTGACATCCACACAGGGCAAGGGGTGGCAGTTTCTCAATCTGGCACTGTTCAGACGTCTATAATCAATACAAAACCTCCAGTCACCATTTTATTTTCTTACCAACACCACAGGAGAGGCCCATAGGCTGCAACTCTCCTCAATCACCCTATCAGCTAACAGTGCTGCTACCTGCCTTTAAATGTAATCCCTCTTTTTGGGAGAGGTCTGGTACGCGTACTGTCTTAACGGGGAATGGCTGCCTGTATTTTTATACCGTGTTTGGTTGGAGTGCATTTATCAGTCACGGCTATGGATGTCCTATACTCTACCAATGGATCTTTTAACTGTCCAATTTGCGGAGAACTAGCCGCAGAGTCTGTCAACGATACGAGCGGCATATTAGTGGGAGCCACTGCGGACACTGCACTACGAATAGGAGTGGGCAAGGTCACTAGATCTCCCTTATTTATCCAGAAAAACTCACCAAGGTGTGTGTCCTCCCGCAGAATCATGTGTTCGGTTGTGAGGTTAAGCGAACGGTCTGTTGTGATGCCATTTACTTCCAGGGTAAGCGTGTGGGCCACGACACACTCACTCCTACTCAGCGGCCATGCTCAAGATTACCAGTAAACCCGGGTAGATTTTCAACTGGCCCTCAGCTAGAGATGCTCACCGGTACCAGCATCTCACGTCAGGGCGGATGTGAGCGATACATTTCAACATACTGGGATCTATTCCTTATTGATGTCTCTGGCCATGCTCCCTCCTCCCCAGCGGACAATGGCGTGGAACACCGCAGAGGCCACCACAGTGGATATGTTTCTTTTACTTTTTATTCATAGCTGTATGTAGAAGTGTCTGGTTGTATCTGCTGCTTTAATGTCTTTAATGTCCTCTGTGTTCTTTGATGCTTGATGTTTCCCTCTTACACACATATAAGAGGGATGTGTACTATGGCTATGAGTTGTTTATTTTTTTTTTTTTTTTTTTTTTTTTTTTTCCCTTGGCCTCAGTCTGCACCCCCACTACAGGGCCCAGGCTAAGCCCGATTTTTTAAATTTTATTTTAATCTTCTATTCTTTTCTCCCCCCCCCCCATGTTTACCTGTATGTCATCTTTTTTGTAAGGGGCGCTGGAAGCCGGCAGACCCGTCAGCGATCCTGTTCTGTCTCCCTGTAATGTTTGTCTGATCTTGAATGGGATTGTGCTGAAAATTGTAATTTTCCTGAAGGAACTCTCCTGACGGAATAAATAAAGTACTATCTAATCTAATCTAATCTAACATTATGTTCATGCCCCACAGCTGTAGCCTACCACTGGTAATATATAAAAGCCTATGGTGCGCCGTCAGGAAGTCCGGTTCTAGCAGGGCAGTCTAAGTGGATTTGCGTAGTACATGCTTGATTACCCACACGCAGTGTGGCGATTATTGTCTCCATAGTGCCCAGTCGCTAATTATTTACGAACAGAGCGTTGATACCCGTGCTAAAGGGCCGCCTTTGCAGAGCAGGGATGGATTGGCGAAAATCAGCACTTATAAAGGACTCTGGGGAACCAAAGTCCATCAAAACACTTAAGTTCAGTACCTTCAATGTAACCGAGGGTTTGTAATGAGATGAAGCCTAGCAGAAAGGTCAGAGAGGCACGTTCTTTTTTTGAATACCAACATGTCTCTCAACAACCTGCCTCGCTTCTCGTCAAGGCATTCCCCCTTCTCTCACACACACACACACAAACACACACACACACACACTTCGGCTTCACAATTAAAGTGCGACAGGTCCCATCTGGTTAAACTGCACCTACAACATAAAAAAATACCTTACATCTATTATATAAATATGTTTGAATTTGTGTTTGTGTTGGTGTTGTCCCAATACCAATATTTTGGTCCCGGTACCAGTACGAAAAGTATTTCGATACTTATCGGTACTTTTCGATACTTTTCTAAATGAAGGGGACCACAAAAATTGCTTTATTGGCTTTATTTTATATATATATATTTATATAACAATGTGACCTCGGACTACGTTAAGGTAACGTGTGGAGTTCCCCAGGGTTCGGTCCTTGGCCCTGCACTCTTCAGCATCTACATGCTGCCGCTAGGTGACATCATACGCAAATACGGTGTTAGCTTTCACTGTTATGCTGATGACACCCAACTCTACATGCCCCTAAAGCTGACCAACACGCCGGATTGTAGTCAGCTGGAGGCGTGTCTTAATGAAATTAAACAATGGATGTCCGCTAACTTTTTGCAACTCAACGCCAAAAAAACGGAAATGCTGATTATCGGTCCTGCTAGACACCGACCTCTATTTAATAATACAACTCTAACATTTGACAACCAAACAATTAAACAAGGCGACTCAGTAAAGAATCTGGGTGTTATCTTTGACCCAACTCTCTCCTTTGAGTCACACATTAAAAGCGTTACTAAAACGGCCTTCTTTCATCTCCGTAATATCGCTAAAATTCGCTCCATTCTGCCCACTAAAGACACTGAGATCATTATCCATGCGTTTGTTACGTCTCGCCTCGATTACTGTAACGTATTATTTTCGGGTCTCCCTATGTCTAGCATTAAAAGATTACAGTTGGTACAAAATGCGGCTGCTAGACTTTTGACAAGAACAAGAAAGTTTGATCACATTACGCCTGTACTGGCTCACCTGCACTGGCTTCCTGTGCACTTAAGATGTGACTTTAAGGTTTTACTACTTACGTATAAAATACTACACGGTCTAGCTCCATCCTATCTTGCAGATTGTATTGTACCATATGTCCCGGCAAGAAATCTGCGTTCAAAGGACTCCGGCTTATTAATAATTCCCAAAGCCCAAAAAAAGTCTGCGGGCTATAGAGCGTTTTCATTTCGGGCTCCAGTACTCTGGAATGCCCTCCCGGTAACAGTTCGAGATGCCACCTCAGTAGAAGCATTTAAGTCCCACCTTAAAACTCATTTGTATACTCTAGCCTTTAAATAGACTCCCTTTTTAGACCAGTTGATCTGCCGTTTCTTTTCTTTTTCTCCTATGTCCCACTCTCCCTTGTGGAGTGGGTCCGGTCCGATCGGGTGGCCATGTACTGCTTGCCTGTGTATCGGCTGGGGACATCTCTGCGCTGCTGATCCGCCTCCGCTTGGGATGTTTTCCTGTTGGCTCCGCTGTGAACGGGACTCTCGCTGCTGTGTTGGATCCGCTTTGGACTGGACTCTCGCGACTGTGTTGGATCCATTATGGATTGAACTTTCACAGTATCATGTTAAACCCGCTCAACATCCATTGCTTTCCTCCTCTCCAAGGTTCTCATAGTCATCATTATCACCGACGTTCCACTGGGTGTGAGTTTTCCTTGCCCTTATGTGGGCCTACCGAGGATGTCGTAGTGGTTGTGCAGCCCTTTGAGACACTAGTGATTTAGGGCTATATAAGTAAACATTGATTGATTGATTTATTTATTTTAACCCAAAATCTTACGATACATTAAACATGTTGCAAGTTTGTCCGCAAATAAAATAGTGAACATACAAGACAACTTGTATTTTATTAGTAAGTGAACAAAGGCTCCTAATTAATCTGCTGACATATGCAATAACATATTGTGTCATTTTTCATTCTATTAGTTTGTCAAAATTATTAAGGACAAGTGGTAGAAAATTAAATATTAATCCATTTGTTCATTTACTGGTAATATCTGCTAACTGTCTCTTTTAACATGTTCTATCTACACTTCTGGTTAAATCTAATAATCATTTATTCTTCTGTTGTTTGATACTTTACATTAGTTTTGAATGATACCAAAAATGTGGCTATCAATCCGATGCCAAGTCGTTACAGGATCATACATTGGTCATATTCAAAGTCCTCATGTGTCCAGGGACATATTTGCTCAGTTTCTAAATATAACAAAAATGTTTTAAAAACAAAAGATGTTGTGATGCCAAAAAATATTGATGTAATCATAGTGGTATCGACTTGATACGCTATTGTACTTTGTATCATTACAGTGGACGTTAGGTGTAGATCTACTAATGGCGTTTATTTACATTGTGACGCCGGTGAGCTACGGTGTGTAGTGAAGCATGTTTAGCTATTCCTCGTCCTGCAGGGATGATACTTTTAGAAGTAGCTAAAACACTGGCGACTGGAGCTGTACTTTAGCTTTTAGCCAGCTAGCCATGCACCTCTTCCGGTCGGTGTTTTAGTGTTATAACTTCATCTTTATCTTTAGTTTTCAGGCCAAAATACGTCAGTTCTCCCTTTTCTGTCCACACACTTTGTAAGTATTCCGTGATTGTGCGCTACTAAACATGCTCGTAAACCAGCAATGTCATGACGTGACGACGATGGGGGGCCGGGGGATTTGGCGGACCAGTACTTTTCAGAGGCAGTATAGTACCGAATATGATTCATTAGTATCGCGACACTATACTAATACCGGTATACCGTACAGCCCTAGTTTGCGTATGCGTGTATGTATGAACGTCGTGACTCTGTATGTATCTAAGGTGACAGCAGGCACATAAAAGCCCAAGAGCTCACTCAGTCGCTACCTTTGTAAATAAAAAGAAATGAAAAATGGCGCTGACTTACCATAACTTCTCAGAAGGACATTGACGTAACATAAAAATGGAAATTCTGCTGAAACGGCTGAATTTGTTTTTATGTCAAGTTACCTACATCAAGTTCTGTGTCCAACATCGACTTGTGTGGACTTGGAGGCAGCGCAAGGACCTGTTAATTGTGTTTTTCTTCTGTCTGTTTGTCCCACTATGGAGTACAAAGGTGTTAGTACGTGCTGATGATTTATATCAGGGTTATTTAACTGGCAGCCCGGGAATTACTCTATATCCACATGTTTTAGTTCAAAACCTGATAGACAAAGATTTTTGAAGCAAATTCCTAAAAATACTAGAGTGCTCTTGTTGTATCAAAGAACTTGGGCCGCTGTAAACACATTGGCAGGTCCTCACATTGACATTTTAACCTTTCTAGTAAACATAAGAACACCTAGGTCCAAACTTGGGATTTACATAACTTAGTCGTTCCTCAAAGCATCCTTTTAAGGCCTCCTCTTTAGGTGGTTACATTTTTTGTAATGTGATTTATGTATCTTAGGTCTTGCTGTAGCTTTTTTATGTCAAATGCAGTCAATAGTCATTGGTTCTACTCTTTTTGTTATACTGGTAGTGTTCCTCTTGTTTCCATTTTAGGTATTCTCATTTTCATAATTTTGGCTTTTCAACTGGTGACCCGCAAGTTTCGTTCCAAAAACTTGTGAGAGACTCACAAGTTTCTCATTGTTCCTTGAGTCGAGTTATTTCTTGCCCTGACGTGGGATCAGAGCCGAGGATGTTGTGGTGTTTTGTGAAGCCCTTTGAGGCATTTGTGATTAAGGGCTATACTAATAAACTTTGATTGCTTGATTGATGATCAACGTTTTTGCACAAATGGTTCTCTACAATATACTTTTTTTGGTTTTATTTAGCCTTTATTAAACCAGGTAAAATCCAATTGAGATCAAATATCTATTTTCCAAGGGAGACCTGGCCAAGAGGATAGCAGCAAGGTTATATTAAAAACAGTAAACAACACGTAAAACATCACATTTACAACATTAAAATTTGCTCACATGACACATGTGCATACAGACAAGGTAGACTGCAATCATTTCACAGAAGCTTTAAACTTGCAAAATTATAGACAAATAGTGAAGGGAGAAGTCTCGCAGTGGGAAATGTGCAGTTTGGCTTTATTGGGGTGTGCCGGGGTCAGACAAGCAGTCGGTATCTGGTGTGACCACCATTTGCCTCAATCAGTGCAACACATCTAAATGGTAAATGGGTTGTACTTGTGTAGCGCGTTTCTACCTTCAAGGTACTCAAAGCACTTTGACACTACTTCCACATTCACCCATTCACACACACATTCACACACTGATGGAAGGAGCTACCATGCACGCCGTCCCTCCTTTGCATTGAGTTGGTCAGGTTGCTGATTGTTGCCTGTGGAATGTTGGGCCAGTCCTCTTTAATGGCTGTGCGAAGTTGCTGAATATCAGCAGGAACTAGAACACGCTGTTGTGTACGCTGATCCACAGCATCCCAAACATGCTCAATGGGTGACATGTCAAGAACTGAGATGTGTTTAGTTTCCAGGAATTGTGTACATATCTTTGCAACATGGGACCTTGCATTGTCATGCTGCAACATGAGGTCCTGGTCTTGGATTAATGGCACAACACTGGGCCTAAGCCTCTTGTCACAGTATCTCAGTGCATTCAAAATGCCATGAATAAAATGCACCTGCGTTTGTTGTCCATAACAATCGCCTGCCCATACTATAACTCCACACCCACCATTAGGGGGGGGAACTTGACAGGGCGGTTGCTGGTTGTTCCATCTCCATCGTTGGGGTCCCTGCGGGTGGGGTGGGTGGTTCCCGCGGCCCTGCGCTGGGTGGTCCGGTGGGCCGGGCTCTGGCGTTCCCGTCGCTGGCCGGCCTGGCTGCGTTGGGCCGGTGGTCTCTGGTTCCCTGGGTGCCACACCTGATGTTTGGGTTGGGCTCTCTGGGTGTCTGGGGCGGTACTCTGGCTCCCACGCACACTGGGAGTCAAATATATTGTACATACAAACACACATATACTCACACACACACACCGTTATTCAGACATACAAACATACATACATAGGTGCCTACGCTTCCACATACATACACAAATACAGTACGTACCTACATACTCCAAGTTCGTCCAGCTACACGCACATTCACGGTACAAACATACACATACTGTACATACAAACCAGGGGTGCCCACACTTTTTCTGCAGGCGAGCTACTTTTCAATTGACCAACTCGAGGGGATCTACCTCATTTATATATATCATTTATATTTATTTATTTCAATCAATCATCAATCAATGTTTACTTATATAGCCCTAAATCACTAGTGTCTCAAAGGGCTGCACAAACCACCACGACATCCTCGGTAGGCCCACATAAGGGCAAGGAAAACTCACACCCAGTGGGACGTCGGTGACAATAATGACTATGAGAACCTTAGAGAGGAGGAAAGCAATGGATGTCGAGCGGGTCTAACATGATACTGTGAAAGTTCAATCCACAATGGATCCAACACAGTCGCGAGAGTCCAGTCCAAAGCGGATCCAACACAGCAGCGAGAGTCCCGTTCACAGCGGAGCCAGCAGGAAACCATCCCAAGCGGAGGCGGATCAGCAGCGCAGAGATGTCCCCAGCCGATACACAGGCAAGCAGTACATGGCCACCGGATCGGACCGGACCCCCTCCACAGGGGAGAGTGGGACATAGAAGAAAAAGAAAAGAAACAGCAGATCAACTGGTCTAAAAAGGGAGTCTATTTAAAGGCTAGAGTATACAAATGAGTTTTAAGGTGAGACTTAAATGCTTCTACTGAGGTGGCATCTCGAACTGTTACCGGGAGGGCATTCCAGAGTACTGGAGCCCGAACGGAAAACGCTCTATAGCCCGCAGACTTTTTTTGGGCTTTGGGAATCACTAACAAGCCGGAGTCCTTTGAACGCAGATTTCTTGCCGGGACATATGGTACAATACAATCGGCAAGATAGGATGGAGCTAGACCGTGTAGTATTTTATACGTAAGTAGTAAAACCTTAAAGTCACATCTTAAGTGCACAGGAAGCCAGTGCAGGTGAGCCAGTACAGGCGTAATGTGATCAAACTTTCTTGTTCTTGTCAAAAGTCTAGCAGCCGCATTTTGTACCAACTGTAATCTTTTAATGCTAGACATGGGGAGACCCGAAAATAATACGTTACAGTAGTCGAGGCGAGACGTAACAAACGCATGGATAATGATCTCAGCGTCTTTAGTGGACAGAATGGAGCGAATTTTAGCGATATTACGGAGATGAAAGAAGGCCGTTTTAGTAACGCTTTTAATGTGTGCCTCAAAGGAGAGAGTTGGGTCGAAGATAATACCCAGATTCTTTACCGTGTCGCCTTGTTTAATTGTTTGGTTGTCAAATGTTAGAGTTGTATTATTAAATAGAGTTTGGTGTCTAGCAGGACCGATAATCAGCATTTCCGTTTTTTTGGCATTAAGTTGCAAAAAGTTAGCGGACATCCATTGTTTAATTTCATTAAGACACGCCTCCAGCTGACTACAATCCGGCGTGTTGGTCAGCTTTAGGGGCATGTAGAGTTGGGTGTCATCAGCATAACAGTGAAAGCTAACACCGTATTTGCGTATAATGTCACCTAGCGGCAGCATGTAGATGCTGAAGAGTGCAGGGCCAAGGACCGAACCCTGGGGAACTCCACACGTTACCTTAACGTAGTCCGAGGTCACATTGTTATGGGAGACACACTGCATCCTATCAGTAAGATAAGAGTTAAACCAAGACAGGGCTAAGTCTGACATACCAATTCGTGTTTTGATACGTTCTAATAAAATATTATGATCGACGGTATCGAAAGCAGCGCTAAGATCGAGGAGCAGCAACATAGATGACGCATCAGAATCCATCGTTAGCAATAGATCATTAGTCATTTTTGCGAGGGCTGTCTCCGTGGAGTGATTTGCTCTGAAACCGGATTGAAAGGTTTCACATAGATTGTTAGACGCTAAGTGTTCATTTAACTGCTCCGCAACAATTTTTTCAAGGATTTTTGAAATAAAGGGAAGGTGTGACACCGGTCGGTAGTTTACCATGAGGTCAGGGTCGAGGTTAGGTCTTTTAAGAAGAGGATGAATAACCGCTTTTTTGAATGCTAGGGGAACAGTGCCCGAGGAGAGTGATAAGTTTATAATATTTAGCACTGATGGACCTAATAATACAAAGAGCTCCTTGATCAGTTTCCCAGGAAGAGGGTCAAGTAAGCATGTTGTCTGTTTTATTCCATTTACACGTTGTAACAATTCCTCTAATGTTATTTCCTCAAAACGAGAGAAACTATTTTGGAGGGCAGTATCCGCCGTATATACCATCGTATCAGTGTTAATAGAACCCCGTTGTAGCTGGGACGCATTGTCTTTAATCTCCTTTCTAATGACTTCAATTTTCTTACTAAAGAATTGCATAAAGTCATCAGCTGAGTGGGTTGAGCTACTGGAAGGGGTCCCTTGTTGGGTTAGCGATGCTACCGTACTAAACAAAAATTTAGGATCGTTTTTATTACGGTGGATGAGATTTGAGTAATATTTAGCTTTAGCTAAGGTAAGCATGCATTTATAAGTTATTAAACCATCACTCCATGCTTGATGGTGCACCTCAAGTTTAGTCGTGCGCCATTTGCGTTCCAGCTTTCTACATAATAATTTCTGAGCTCTAGTTTCTTCTGTAAACCACGGGGTGCGCTTTTTTCGAGCCTTTTTTAACTTTAGCGGTGCTATGTTATCAATGGTTTCGCGCAGGGTGACGTTAAAGTTGTTAGTGAGGTTATCAATAGAGCCCACATACTTTGGGAATGGTGCCATAACCGAGGGCAGTAGGTCAGCAAGAGTTGTCGTTGTGGCCGTATTAATGTTGCGGCTGCTATAGCAGTTATTATTATTATTAGTTTGACGAACATGCGTCTGAACCTCGAATTTTATAAGGTAATGATCGGACAATACTTTAGTATACGGGAGTATCGTAACTTTGGAGACGGTGATACCCTTGACAAGCACTAGGTCTATCGTATTACCGTTGCGATGCGTGGGTTCATTTATTATTTGTGTGAGACCACAGCTATCAATTACAGTCTGGAGCGCTACGCACGGTGGGTCCGATGGGGTATTCATATGGATATTAAAGTCCCCCATTATGATTATATTATCGGCGTGTGTCACTAGATCAGCAACGAACTCTGAGAATTCATTGATAAAGTCCGAATAGGGCCCTGGGGGGCGGTAGATAACAGCCAGGTGTAGAGGCAGCGGTGTGACAGACTTCATAGTAAGCACCTCAAACGATTTATATTTATTATTTATGTTAGGACTAAGGTTAAAGTTTTCGTTGTATATTAGTGCGACCCCCCCACCCCTTTTAAGCGGACGGGCAATATGCGCATGTGTAAAGTTAGGAGGACATGCCTCATTTAGCGCAAAAAAGTCGTTTGGTTTAAGCCAGGTTTCGCTGAGACCGATGACGTTAAGATTGTTGTCTCTGATAATATCATTAACTAATAACGTTTTGGGAGACAATGATCTTAGGTTTAAAAAACCTATATTATAGGTAGTGGGCTGTTTTAGCGAGTTTTGGATCAAATTATCCGTAGTAGCAATATTAATAATGTTGTGTTTATTATGCCCAGTGCATTTAGTATAGTTACGACCATATCTAGGAATTGATACGACAGGAATTTTCCGATTGTTTGTTTGTTGCTTTGATAAACTGCACATATCATGGTTAGCCACCTCAGTAACGGGGATTTTCCGATTGTTTGTTTGTTGCTTTGATAAACTGCACGCATCATAGTTAGCCACCTCAGTAACACACATGTCCAACTCTGAAACACTCAAAGCAGAAAAAATGTGTTCTAATTTAACTGACTCCTTACCCAGACCAGTAGTCTCGCATTTTCCATTTAAATCTGGCTGCAGGATGGAGGGAAGTGGTGTTCTGTGGGGATTAGCCTTCTGCTTTGTTTTTAGCCCCGCTCGACATCCGCGTTTCCGATCACATCGCTGGCGTCTGCTCCGTAGACAGCCCCCGCTGCTACTAGACTCCCCTGCTTCACAGGCCGCTGGATGTAGCCGCCGACGTATTCCCATGCTAGTTAGCATGTTTAGCACGCACGCGTCTATCAGTCCAAAACGGTCCGATATGTCCACATCCAGAAGTGTCTGGCGGTCGTACGTGATCACGGAGTGACCACGATGTGAGCCAGCCATAAAGTCTGTGGAATTGTCCGGTATTTCTGCCAAATGTTTCATCTTTAGCAGGAGCTCCGCGAGGACGCAGCCCGTCCGGGCGCCGCCATCTTGGAAAATTTATGAAAGAGACATTTTTGTAAACAAGTTAAATGTATTTAATGATAATACAAGCATGTGTAACACATACAGATGTCTTTCTTTCACGAAGACAAGAATAAAAGTTGGTGTATTACCTGATTCTGATGACTTGCATTCATTGGAATCAGACAGTAATGATGATAACGCCCACATTTTCAAATGGAGGAGAAAAAAAGTTGTCCTTTCTGTACAATACCACATGAAAGTGGTTGGTTTTTGGCATCTAATTCATCCAGCTTCCATACACTTTACAAGAAAAGCATTGGCGGCAAATTCCGTAGCTTGCTTGATTGACATTCACGGCACCCGAGGGTCTTGTGAGATGACGCTGGCTGCTGCCAGTTCATTATTGTGAAAAAATGACAGAGAGGAAGGCGAGAAACACTTTTTATTTCAACAGACTTTCGCGCCGTCCCTTCCGTCAAAACTCTAAAGGCCGACTGCACATTTCCTATCTTCACAATAAAAGCCTTGCTTCATGCTGCCTGCGCTAACAATATAAGAGTCTCGGAAAGCTGGCGTGCACAAGTGATGTGCACGCCAGCTTTCTGACGGATCGCTTGTGCACGCCAGTTTTCTGAGACTCTGTATTTAGTTAGCGCAGGCAGCATGAAGCAGGGCTTTTATTGTGAAGATAGGAAATGTGCAGTCGGCCTTTAGAGTTTTGACGGAAGGGACAGCGCGAGAGTCTGTTGAAATAAAAAGTGTTTCTCGCCTTCCTCTCGGTCATATTTTCATAATAATGATCTTGCAGCAGCCAGCGTCATCTCACAAGACCCTCCGGTACCGTGAATGTCATTAAAGTGACGTCTTGGTGAAGATTGATGATCACTAATTTTTAGGTCTATTTTTTTTAAAAGCCTGGCTGGAGATCGACTTACACACCCACCGCGGTCGACTGGTAGCTCGCGATCGACGTAATGGGCACCCCTGATACAAACTATGATGAGTTCAAGGATCGCTGAAATTAGAAGGACAAAACGGCGCTTGCCAAATACTCTCATCAGTGAATTATGTTTAATATAAAAAGTGGGATTTCTAACAATTAGGAAAGTTTGTATCATATTTGTTCTCCTACAGAAAATATGTTTCAAAAACTTTACTTTTTCATCTTCATCCGTTTTTACACATCTCTGGAAGAAGTCCAGGGAGCCACTAGGGCGGCGCTAAAGACCCACATGCGGCTTTAGAGCCGCGGTTTGCTGGCCCCTGTGCTAACTGGTCAGGAAAGACTAACAGCCAGTCACCAACAGAATACACTTTGAGATTAAACCTGTAGAGTTTATTTAAATGTATATTTAAACATTATTATCACTTGATAATAATAACATGCTTATTGATGGTGGTGTCTTAATTTTTTATCTCCATTATTTCCTTCAGGTAAAATGATTTCCCTCCCATTCCAGAAGGAAAGTGTCTGCAGTACACAACATGATCAGCACTGTTGCATCTTCTCGTGTTGCTGGTGTTGTCCTGATTGTACTTTGCAGACAGATGCTCGGCTGCAAGCTCCTACAGGCTCAGGGAGTCGTTATAATGAGTGGCTTCACAGCAAGCAGCAGGAACTGAATGATTCTTTAGATGTTCAGGTGGGGGGTCAAATTCCCCAGCACCCCCACCCAGCCACACATTCATCCTTTGTTCTTGCAGGTGAGATTACTGAGTTTTTTTCTCTGGGCTTGTGAGAAGAGTCGTGTGGAATGTGGGGGGGAGGGGATTTGTAATATTAACCCATATGAACCCATTTGTGCTTTTAGCAGAATGATGGGGAATATACAACACATTTCACATGCTTTTCACAAATGATTGCCATATGTGATTTTTGCACTTTTATTTGGTTTAGTATGTGCTTTGAATTGAGCGTTATTTTGCTATTGTGACAAAAATGTCACACAAGGCAATGTGTAGCAGCACTGCATTTTTTCAAATTTTGCTTATTGTTCACAATCACTATGATAGACCTGACAACAGATTTCTTTATTTTATTTTTTTAATTTATGCATTACTAACTCATAAATGAATGCAAATAAATGTCCGCTTACAACGGAGCCAATGAGAGGTCCTCTATTTTGCCCATAAATAACCAACCCAAAAAAACACCAGCAATATTTTGTGACTTGAATATTAACCAAGTATAATTGATATTATTGTTATAAGCAGATTAACTATTTTTCCGCGGTGCCGTGATCGGTAGCTATGTTGGCATTATCGGCTGGTGATCCGCTTCTTCGCCTCGGTGCTCTTGAAAGTTTATACAAAATAATAAATCATGCCTCTCACCTGTATAGGAGAAGGTCGAGGACGTAATCTGACAATTTGGTACACTTTGACATGCAGGTTAGTTGGCGAGAATGACACAAAAAAAAGGCTTTGTTCCACCCCCAATTTCTTCACGGGGATTATTAGTCATTCTTCATCTAAATGGAACTGTAGCAAGATCAGTTGGCATCCTTGTGATTTTTTTTAATTTGCAAAATACTTAAATATTAAATGTTATTATAAATGTGCCTGTTACTACATTACAGATATACTAAAAGCATGTATATAAACCCTTAATTTATGTTTGGATGTTTTTTAAAGGGCTTTACAAGCAGAATAGAGCGATAATAGGCTCTGCTCTAAGCAGACCTTTGATCTTTTTTTTTTTTTACTTTTTAGAATGCCTTAAAAAGAAGAAAAACATAAGTGTGCTTGTCTTACATAAGGATTGTGAATAATTGGCAACATACCCAAAAAGTGTACTTCCCCTTTAAGGCTAAACGCTAGTTAGCATTATTTCCATATAGCTTTTTTTTATTTTACTGAATTAGAGAAATATAGTAGGATCAGTGGGACTGTGATCATAGGCGCCGATCTAAATTTCTGCCAGTGGGTGCTTGGATGAACGGTAAATCTGACGCTACTTTTCTTGCCGTTTTTGCTTGGTGGTGAGAAAGAATTTGCCATCAATCGCTTGTATTTGTCCGTGGGTGCGCCGGGGCCCGAATCGGCGCCTACGACTGTGATATTTGTTACACCAATATAACATTGGAATTGTTAAAAAAATCACCTTCGATTGCAAAAAATAAGCTTTTGGAAATAAGTTAGCTAATTTATGGAAAGTCATTTTCACCTCTCACGTGTGTTTCTTACATCACTTAGGTTCATGAAGTTATGTCTGACATAATTCAAATGTTGACGACACAGTTGGACCTAATAGGTTCATCTAAACACACAAACATTTAATATTTCATTCACAAACACTGACGGCCGTGCTAATTATAGTGCCTTCGATCAGTGTAATGATAATTCATCTTTGGAGATGAATAAAATATCTATCTAAAACAGGGATGTTAAACTGGTTTTCATTGAGGGCCACGTCGCAGTTTTGGCCGATATCGGAGGGCCACTTGTAAGAGTGAATAATGTTTGAATTTGGCTCTAAATTTCTTTTTTGTTTTAATGTGTCTATTTTACAGTAAAACTTTACATTTACAAAATTTGACTGTAAAATATAGCATTTATTTTTATTTTTTTTACAACATTTCACGGTAAATAAAAAAACTGTACCACTTTTGTTTGTAGGGGGGATTTCAATCAATCAATCAATCAATGTTTATTTATATAGCCACAAATCACAAATGTCTCAAAGGACTGCACAAATCATTACGACTACAACATCCTCGGAAGAACCCACAAAAGGGCAAAGAAAACTCACACCCAGTGGGCAGGGAGAATTCACATCCAGTGGGACGCCAGTGACAATGCTGACTATGAGAAACCTTGGAGAGGACCTCAGATGTGGGCAACCCCCCCCCACACACACCTCTAGGGGACCGAAAGCAATGGATGTCGAGCGGGTCTAACATGATACTGTGAAAGTTCAATCCATAGTGGCTCCAACACAGCCGCGAGAGTTCAGTTCAAGCGGATCCAAGACAGCAGCGAGAGTCGCGTCCACAGGAAACCATCTCAAGCGGAGGCGGATCAGCAGCGTAGAGATGTCCCCAACCGATACAGGCGAGCGGTCCATCCTGGGTCCCGACGAGCGTTCCATCCTGGGTCTCGACTCTGGACAGCCAGTACTTCATCCATGGTCATCGGACCGGACCCCCTCCACAAGGGAGGGGGGGACATAGGAGAAAGAAAAGAAGCGGCAGATCAACTGGTCTAAAAAGGAGGTCTATTTAAAGGCTAGAGTATACAGATGAGTTTTAAGGTGCTTCTACTGAGGTAGCATCTCGAACTGTTACCGGGAGGGCATTCCAGAGTACTGGAGCCCAAACGGAAAACGCTCTATTGCCCGCAGACTTTTTTTGGGCTCTAGGAATCACTAATAAGCCGGAGTCTTTTGAACGCAGATTTCTTGCCGGGACATATGGTACAATACAATCGGCAGGATAGGATGGAGTTAGACCGTGTAGTATTTTATACGTAATTAGTAAAACCTTAAAGTCACATCTTAAGTGCACAGGAAGCCAGTGCAGGTGAGCCAGTATAGGTATATATGTATGTATATATGTATATAAAGGTATATACAGTACAGGCGTAATATGATCAAACTTTCTTGTTCTTGTCAAAAGTCTAGCAGCCGCATTTTGTACCAACTGTAATCTTTTAATGCTAGACATGGGGAGACCCGAAAATAATACGTTACAGTAATCGAGACGAGACGTAACAAACGCATGGATAATGATCTCGATTTATGAAAAAAAGCTGTCAGCTTAATTGCCAGAATTTTAATATTAAATTGACATGTTTTTTTATAACATTGTATTGTTAATGAAACAACTGTACAAGTTATTTTTTTAATCTGGCAATTTAGCTGCCAGTTTTTCTACTTTCCATTAACAGTAATACACCGATAAAAACAGCAGACCTACATTTTACAGTCAAAAACTGTCAGTTCAATCAACAGAATTTTAACACAAAAAAAAAAGTAGTTTTATTCGATTTACAGTAATATGTTGTAAAAAACAACATAAAATGTATTGTCATTTTTATTAATTTGATTGGTAGTTTGCTGTATAGTTAAGTATTTTTTTTTTTTTTTTTTAGACAAAAACATGTTTGGAAAGTATGATACTATACTGTAATAGTTGTTGCAATATTGGATATTATTAGTTTAAAAGGTATGCAATTTTAAACAGTACGTATATACAAACCCTGTTTCCATATGAGTTGGGAAATTGTGTTAGTTGTAAATCCAAACAGAATACAATGATTTGTAAATCAATTTCAACCCATATTCAGTTGAATATGCTACAAAGACAACATATTTGATGTTCAAACTGATAAACATTTTTTTTTTGCAAATAATCATTAACTTTAGAATTTGATGCCAGCAACACGTGACAAAGAAGTTGGGAAAGGTGGCAATAAATACTGATAAAGTTGAGGAATGCTCATCAAACACTTAAATGGAACATCCCACAGGTGTGCAGGCTAATCGAGAACAGTTGGGTGCTATGATTGGGTACAAAAGCAGCTTCCATGAAATGCTAAGTAATTCACAAACAAAGATGGGGTGAGGGTCACCACTTTGTAAGCAAATTGTCGAACAGTTTTAGAACAACATTTCTCAACGAGCTATTGCAAGGAATTTAGGGATTTTACCATCTACGGTCCGTAAAAAAAAAAAATTCAGAGAATCCGGAAAAATCACTGCACGTAAGCGATGATATTACGGACTTTTGACCCCTCAGGCGGTACTGCATCAAAAACCGACATCAGTGTGTAAAGGATATCACCACACGGGCTCAGGAACACTTCATAAAACCACTGTCAGTAACTACAGTTGGTCGCTACAGCTGTAAGTGCAAGTTAAAACTCTACTATGCAAAGCCAAACCCATTTTGTCAACAATATCCTGAAACCTTAGATGGACTGATGCAAAGTGGAAAAGTGTTCTGTGGTCTGACGAGTCCACATTTCAAGGACGTGGTGTCCTCCAGAACAAAGAGGAAAATAACCATTCGGACTGTTATCGGTGCAAAGTTCAAAAGCCAGCATCTTTGATGGTATGGAGGTGTATTAGTGCCTAAGGCATGGGTAACTGACACATCTGTGAAGGCATGCTGAAAGGTACATACAGGTTTTGGAGCAAAATATGTTGTCATCCAAGCAACGTTATTATGGACGCCCCTGCTTATTTCAGCAAGAGAAGTGTTACAACAGCGTGGCTTCGTAGTAAACAAGTGCGGGTACTTTCCTGGCCCGCCTGCAGTCCAGACCTGTCTCCCATCAAAAATGTGTGGCGCATTATGAAGCGTAAAATACGACAGCGGAGACCCCGGACTGTTGAACGTCTGAAGCTCTACATAAAACAAGAATGGGAAAGAATTCCACTTTCAAAGCTTCAACAATTAGTTTCCTCAGTTTCCAAATGTTTAAGAAAAGTTGATGTAACACAGTGGTGAGCATGCCCTTTCCCACCTACATTGGCACGTGTTGCAGCCATGAAATACTAAGTTAATTATTATTTGCAAAAAAAACAAAGTTTATGAGTTTGAAAATCAAATATCTTGTCTTTATACATATATTTCCAGGTGTTTGCGGGCCAGATCTGGCCCCTGGGCCTTGAGTTTGACACCCGTGACCTATCTATGAATAATTTCCCTAAAAAGGAAGTTGTGTTGCCCCTCAGTTACCAAAATAAAAGTTAAGAATGCGTCACAAAATAGTTTGCAGATAAGAAAAAGTTAAAACAACTAATCAGCATCAGAATGACGATGTTTATAAATAGATCAAATAGGCAGGTTTTAATCCTTTCTTTAAGAATACCTGTTACAAAACAGTGTTTCTATAAATTATGTGAGGTGCAGCTGGGTATAGTGTTATGACACCATTTTAAAGTTGAATACAACTAATAATAAAAAAAAATCTTATGAAGACAAACAATATTTTTGTCCAAGCTGCATAGCAACATAATGGAGTTTTTAGTCAGAGCTCCACACGTTTGCGACACAAGATATTTATTTTGAAAGATTTTCCGGATGCTGCTAGCACACGCCGATATTTACGTGCACTTTTGTGGAGGCGGCCGCTGCGTGGGAGTCTTCAGATCAGCGGATGAACGCTTAAAAGTTTACATCTTTGAGGGAGTCGACTCGAAGATGCTGTCCGTCCAACTCGTGCTGCTTCTCGGTAAGAAACCTTTGTCTTTGTTTCTTTTCTAACCTACTACGACGATACAAGACACAAATATGATCAAGTTTAAAGAAGATGATTTTTTTTATAGAAACTGAAGCCATTCAATTATTCCTTTAAAGTCTTTTTACGTGACCACACACGCTAATTTGTTTTTTTAGGATACTGTTGGACTTTAAAATAATTTCACATTAAAAGTTGACATGTTTATAATGTCAAAGTGTGAATATTAGTTATGTTCAAAGTATGGCCCTGGGGCCGTTTGCTTTTCTAAAAACACAACTAAACAAACACGAGGGATGAAAAATATATTGTAATAAACAACATATTGTAATATACATCACAGCCTCTCTTGATGATGTTTCACAGTATACTTTAGGGTAAATACATTGAAATAGAACCATTTCAGAAACAAAAAGCTGATGAAACCTAAACAGTAACTCGATAAAAAATATCTTATTTTGAAAAGAACAGCCTATTTCAGTGTAATAAAATGCTAACTCAAAAATTCTTTCTCACTCTCATTTATTATTATTTTTGCATTTTAAAACTCTACTTAGAGCTTTTGTAAGAGCCAACAGTACAAAATAGAAATAATTAAAAAATCTAATTACATTTTTGATTAGGATTGTATATTGTTGATTAGTGCTGTCAAATTAATATTTTTTCTAAATCAGAGTTTCATCTAAAGCAGGGGTGCCCACACTTTTTCTGCAGGCGAGCTACTTTTCAATTGACCAACTCGAGGGGATCTACCTCATTTATATAAATTATTTATATTTATTTATTTATGAAAGACACATTTTTGTAAACAAGTTAAATGTGTTTAATGATAATACAAGCATGTGTAACACATATAGATGTCTTTCTTTCATGAAGACAAGAATATAAGTTGGTGTATTACCTGATTCTGATGACTTGCATTGATTGGAATCAGACAGTAATGATGATAACGCCCACATTTTCAAATGGAGGAGAAAAAAAGTTGTCCTTTCTGTACAATACCACATGAAAGTGGTTGGTTTTTGGCATCTAATTCATCCAGCTTCCATACACTTTACAAAAAAAACATTGGCGGCAAATTCCGTAGCTTGCTTGATTGACATTCACGGCACCCGAGGGTCTTGTGAGATGACGCTGGCTGCTGCCAGTTCATTATTATGAAAAAATGACAGAGAGGAAGGCGAGAAACACTTTTTATTTCAACAGACTTTCGCGCCGTCCCTTCCGTCAAAACTCTAAAGGCTGACTGCACATTTCCTATCTTCACAATAAAAGCCCTGCTTCATGCTGCCTGCGCTAACAAAATAAGAGTCTCGGAAAGCTGGCGTGCACAAGTGATGTGCACGCCAGCTTTCTGAGGGATCGCTTGTGCACGCCAGTTTTCCGAGACTCTGTATTTAGTTAGCGCAGGCAGCATGAAGCAGGGCTTTTATTGTGAAGATAGGAAATGTGCAGTCGGCCTTTAGAGTTTCGACGGCATTGTTTTAGCTACTTGTAAATCACTAATCCTTGCCTCCATGGCGACAAATAAAGTGAGTTTCTCACAAGTATCATCCTTGCAGGACGAGAAAAATCCAAACACGATTCACTACACACCGTAGAAAAATACCATACCTCACTGGCGTCTCAATGTAAACAAACGCCATGGGTGGATCTACACCTCACTTCCACTGTAATGATATTAAGTATAAGAGCGTATCTGGTCGATGATTAAATCAATATTTTTTATCGTCAAAATCTTTTTTCCTTTTTTTTTAATTCGTATTAGGTTTATAAACTCAGGATTTATATCCCTGGACACATGAGATAACCAGGGACGGATGAGAACTTTGAATATAAAGTTAAAAGTTCAAATATCACTGATAGTCACACACACTAGGTGTGGTGAAAGTACTCTCTGCATTTGAGGGGAAAGTTAAAGTACCAATGATTGTCACACACACACACACACACACACACACACACACACACACACACACACACACACACACGCACACACTCTAGGTGTGGTGAAATGTGTCCTCTGCATTCGACCCATCCCTTTGTTCACCCCATGGGAGGTGAGGGAGCAGCAGCCGTGGCCACGCTTGGGAATCATTGTCGTGATTTAACCCCCGATTCCAACCTTTTGATGCTGAGTGCCAAGCAGAGAAGTAATGGGTCCCATTTTTATAGTCTTTGGTATGACTGCCGGGGATTGAACTCACGACCTACCAATCTCAGGGCGGACACAAGGCCACTGAGCAGGTTGAAGTTCAATATAACCAATGTATGATCCTGTAACTATTGGTGTCGGATCGATACCTATATTTGTGGTATCATCCAAAACTAATGTAAAGTATCCAAACAAAAGAAGAATACGTGATTATTACATTTTAAAAGAATTGTAGGTAGAACATGTCAAGACGAAAAATAACAAGATATTAACAGTAAATGAACAATTGGATTAATAATTGATTTTTACAGCTCGTCCTTAACAATTTTTTACAAAATAATACAATGAGAAATGACACAATATGTTACTGCATATGTCAGCCGACTAATTAGGAGCCTTAGTTTTGTTTTTTTTACTACTAAAAGACCAGTTCTCTTGTATGTTCACCATTTTATTTAACCTTCCTCTTGTGTTAGCTTTCTGTTACCATCTCTTATGTTAACGGGTCGGTTTTGACCAATGTTTTAAATCAGCTGTAAAATACACTAAAAACAATTATCTATCATCCAATTTGTTTCTCATCTCTTGGTTACTTTGTTAGGCTTCCTTATCCTTGAAAATATTGGTTTTAATATTTTTGGTTTGGGCCATTGGGCCTTATTTTGTCAGTATACCCCTCGATTTAAATTTTTAAAAATGGTAAAACGAACCTCAAGAGAATCATATAAATAAAAAAAGGTTGTTGTGTTACCTAACTATTACTAAGGGGTATTAGAACACATCTCTTAAATAAATGTGTTTTGTTTATTTTTTCATTTTAAGAATTTTAACTATAGTAACATCTATGGTGTTACGGGTCATTTTCGACCCATATATATTTACTTCAAGAAAAAGGCTAAAAAGTACTTTTTTTCAGCAACAGAAATCCAACATCAAACAAACAACCAATCAAGCAAATGAAACCAAGAGAAATAGATTACTAGTTCCAAAACTAATAAAAAAGAACAAAATCAGAGTGGCAAAAAGTGACACTTTTAGTGTCCGTCTTTTGTTTGTTTTTGTACAGGATAACAAGGTAAAATGAGAATCCACTAAAGCTCACATGATTGGGAGAGGAGCTGGCTGTCAGTGTGTTCAGTTTTGGCTCTTATCATTGCTTTATCATCTTATTTTTATAACCGGGTTGAAACCGACCCTAACAACACCAAGGGCATAATTTCTACCAGAGCATTTTATAATTTAGTGAAAAAAATTAAAATGTTTTATTTTGTTGACAAAGAGGTTCCTGACAAAGTCAAAAAGCTTTGATGCAAAAAAATAAATGTATGTGGTGTTTTTATGCATTTAAAAACTAAAACGGGTCGGTGCCGACCCTAACACAAGACGAAGGTTAAGGACAAAATTATTCGTTGATTGCAATAGGAAACAGATGTTTAATGTACCGCTAGATTTTCTGTTAAAATAAAGCCAATAATGCCATTTTTTTGTGGTCACCTTCATTTAGAAAAGTATCGAAAGGTATCCAAAAGTATGCGATGAGTTAGCGACTTGTCCAGGGTGTACACCGCCTTCCGCCCGATTGTAGCTGAGATAGGCACCAGCGCCCTCCGCGACCCCAAAAGGGTAAAGCGTTAGAAGATGGATGGATGGATAGTATCTAAAAGTATCGAAATAGTTTTTGGTACCAGTACCACAATATTGATATCGGGACAAACCGAATCTCTTTATAATGATATATACCGTATATCAGGTTTATCCCTGTGAAAGAACCTCTTGCAATATGCTTGTTCGTCTCCGTGAACGCACATTCAGCCTGTTAAACGTGGAGGTTTTGTTGGCCACTTCGCCCTTCTGTATAGCTCAGAAAAGGGGGTACAAATTATAGCTGGCGAGTGCCAGGGTTTCCACTACATTACAAAACACTACATATGAAGCAACATTGCTTCCATGGTGACAGCCAATAGTACACAGAAAGCCCTAATTTAAATATGGTGGTCAGTGCCACTTTTGCAGTTGTTATGAATTGCGCAGTCTTAGTGGTTCACACCCACTAATATCCTAGTATTCGGGATCTAAGTAGATCAAGCCCATAGTTGGGTTGCGCAAAACAGAAAATATACGATATGAATTTTATATAAATTTGGCAAACGAAAGAGATTTTAATACTATCTTTATATCCTGATAATGCTGGTCGATGACACATTCTCGCTGTGTCCCGCAAATTTGACAGCGACCAGCAAACAAAGGCATCCTCGACACAATATAGCATTCTTGCTAGGGGGTCGCGTCTAAGTCATTAATCGTCGCCTCTTTGGTGGCAAATACATTTTCTTACAAATATCATTATCGATGGAGGACAAAGAATAGCTAGACATGCTACACTTCACACCAGAAGATGATACAATAAGCCATGCTAATCGCTAAGCTCTTGAATGTGTAAACAGGTGTGGGGCGGCACGATATAAATACCCACAGTAACCACATCCGTATATTGTCAATACTACAGTGATTATATTGATATTTTTTTTGTTATCCTCTATAAATAAATAATTCACTGGACACAGCAAAAACCAGAGGTTTGAAATCCATCCATCCATCCATCATCTTCCGCTTATCCGAGGTCGGGTCGCGGGGGCAGCAGCCTAAGTAGGGAAGCCCAGACTTCCCTCTCTCCCGCCACTTCGTCTAGCTCTTCCCGGGGGATCCCGAGGCGTTCCCAGGCCAGCCGGGAGACATAGTCTTCCCAAAGTGTCCTGGGTCTTCCCCGTGGCCTCCTACCGGTTGGACGTGCCCTAAACACCTCCCTAGGGAGGCGTTCGGGTTGGCATCCTGACCAGATGCCCGAACCACCTCATCTGGCTCCTCTCGATGTGGAGGAGCAGCGGCTTTACTTTGAGTTCCTCCCGGATAGCAGAGCTTCTCACCCTATCTCTAAGGGAGAGACCCGCCACCCGGCGGAGGAAACTCATTTCGGCCGCTTGTACCCGTGATCTTATCCTTTCGGTCATGACCCAAGCTCATGACCATAGGTGAGGATGGGAACGTAGATCGACCGGTAAATTGAGAGCTTTGCCTTCCGGCTCAGCTCCTTCTTCACCACAACGGATCGATACAACGTCCGCATTACTGAAGACGCCGCACCGATCCGCCTGTCGATCTCACGATCCACTCTTCCCCCACTCGTGAACAAGACTCCTAGGTACTTGAACTCCTCCACTTGGGACAGGGTCTCCTCCCCAATAGAAATGTGTGTTTTTTATTTAGTTATTTTGCAGTATTGACTTTATTTAGCTGGAAGTTTTGTATCTTAAAAAAAAGGGAATAAGGAAATAATTTAATTGATATTGTTTCACCACGATACAGTTTTTTTTCTGATTCATAATTCTGATCAAAAATGTAATCATCCCAAGAGCTTCAAAATGTTCAATATCAGTATTTTATGACCAATATGGTCCCTGTAAAAGAGCCAGATATTAACAATGAATTAACAAGTAGAATGATAATAATTTTTACAAAATACAACCGGAAATGACGAAATATGCTACCACATGCGTCAGCAGCTAAATTAGTTTTGAAATGGTTGTATTACCTTTATTATTATTTGCCAAATAAAATATTAGATAGATAGTACTTTATTGTAATACATATCGTTATTGTTAAAGGCTGCAATATGTATTGCATTATATAGATTTCATGCCATACCACCCATTTCTAGCTCATAGTATTATTTTGTTTAAAATGACACAAATGATGCAAAGAACAGAAAAAAATTAATTATTTGGTTTTGAGGCGGTTAACCAAAGTAGTTTTATTCAGCCTCTGCCCGAATTGTTGCCCCACACTCCGAGTATAGTTTTCTGATGATGGTCGGATGGCTTGAATCTATCCATCCATCCACCCATTTTCTACTGCTTGTCCCACTCGGGGTCGCTGGAGCCTATCCCAGCTGCATTTGGGCAGAAGGCAGGGTACATCCTGGACAAGTCGCCACCTCGTCACAGGGCCAACGCAGATAGACAACATTCACACTCACATTCACAAATGAATAAAAATGGAGGTGTTGTTGAAAGCGCTTTGGGTAAACGGGGATGGCTTGGCGAAGTTGGGAGAGTGGCCGTGCCAGCAATCTGAGGGTTACTGGTTCAATCCCCACCTTCTGTCATCCTAGTCAAGTCCGTTGTGTCCTTGAGCAAGACATTTCACCCTTGCTCCTGATGGGTCCTGGTTAGCGCCATCAGTGTGTGAATGTGTGTGTGAATGGGTGAATGTGGAAATACTGTCAAAGCGCTGTGGGATCCTTAAAAAGGGGTAGAAAAGCGCTATACAAGTACAACTATTTACCATTTACCATTTTAAACATCTATCATATATGGAGGTATTCACTGACATAACTAAGGCAGAATACATCACTCAAGTCTCAAATTCTAAACAGTTTGTTTGGAACAAGTTTGGAAGGCAAGATTGTTTTATAAATCCGCCAAGCCTTCATGGTTTGGATTCACATTTTCGGGACTTATGGGGATCCCAAATGCACAAAAAATGTTACTCTCAGGCCCCGTTCACAATAAGCCGGATAAGGTTATCCAGGGTAAATCACACCTAACCTTATCCAAGTCCACACACAACAATGCCACCGTTTAAGACCCCCGCACCCCTCCGTCAGCGCGGAAAATGCAACGTCATAGTCATCTCCAGTGTTGCTTTGTGTGCAAGTTCTTATATGTAACTTATCTGAACAATATCCAGTGTTGTGGTATTTCAATTAACTGGAATCCAGTGTGCTGTGGGGCCCTGTTGTAGTGAATCACACTTTAACCATCATAAATTAATAAAATCTTTATTAGACACGTAAACAATGTGATAAACAACATTTTACATCAATCAAACTAGGGATCTACAGTGTACATATCAGGTCAGGACACTCCTCGCCTTCACCTTCATTGTCCATTCGTTTTTGGTGACTTTATATACTCTAAACCTAAAGTTAAAGTTAAAGTACCAGTGATTGTCACACACACACTAGGTGTCGCGAAATTTGTCCTCTGCATTTGACCCATCCCCTTGTTCACCTCCTGGGGGTTGAGGGGAGCAGTGGGCAATCATTTGTGGTGATTTAACCCCCAATTCCAACCCTTGATGCTGAGTGCCAAGCAGGGAGGTAATGGGTCCCATTTTTATAGTCTTTGGTATGACTCGGCCGGGGTTTGAACTCACAACCTAGACGTCGAGTCCGCGACATACATGGCGGACAGCAACTGATATAGTCTGCTTTACCAGTCCAAATGCATTCACCGTTTTCCCCGACGGCCAGGTAATACAAAGCACACACTACCTTTTTATCACATCCAGAGGAGCTCGCATTTTCGTTGTCTCTCCTTCGACAAATGGACAAAGTTTTTCGCAAAGTAGAAACACAGCTGACCCAGCCGGACATTCGAAAGTTCTCTTGCTGTCTGAGAAGTGTTGTATCTGAAATAGCTGCAATCACTTTCTCTTAAATTAAGGTATTTATGTGGGATTTCCATAAGCGTCTGTACATGTACAAAAAGGAGAAACACGGGCATGTCTGGAGGACTTGCCTTCATATTTCCAGTAGTTAGCTCCAAGTTACAAAACCACTTTATTATGACGCTGATCTTTGGTGCGTTCTTTCTGATGTCAATTCCTGTGTGGGCATGGTTTTTCTGGTGCCACTACCTCTCCTAACTCACTTTATAAACCATCAATGAGTCCATACAAAGCTAAGTGCCGGAGATTCAAGAATTACACAGGTAAAAATTTGTCCGAGGAGGGGGACCTTAAATGCTGGTTTAGTGTGGCGGAAAAGGGGCTTAGGCTAAACAATTATTTGTTTAAGGCAGGGGTGCCCACACTTTTTCTGCAGGCGAGCTACTTTTCAATTGACCAACTCGAGGGGATCTACCTCATTTATATATATCATTTATATTTATTTATTTATGAAAGAGACATTTTTGTAAACAAGTTAAATGTGGTTAATGATAATACAAGCATGTGTAACACATATAGATGTCTTTCTTTCACGAAGACAAGAATATAAGTTGGTGTATTACCTGATTCTGATGACTTGCATTGATTGGAATCAGACAGTAATGATGATAACGCCCACATTTTCAAATGGAGGAGAAAAAAAGTTGTCCTTTCTGTACAATACCACATGAAAGTGGTTGGTTTTTGGCATCTAATTCATCCAGCTTCCATACACTTTACAAGAAAAACATTGGCGGCAAATTCCGTAGCTTGCTTGATTGACATTCACGGCACCCGAGGGTCTTGTGAGAGGATGCTGGCTGCTGCCAGTTCATTATTATGAAAAAATGACAGAGAGGAAGGCGAGAAACACTTTTTTTTTCAACAGACTTTTGCGCCGTCCCTTCCGTCAAAACTCTAAAGGCCGACTGCACATTTCCTATCTTCACAATAAAACTCCTGCTTCATGCTGCCTGCGCTAACAAAATAAGAGTCTCGGAAAGCTGGCATGCACAAGTGATGTGCACGCCAGCTTTCTGAGGGATCGCTTGTGCACGCCAGTTTTCCGAGACTCTGTATTTAGTTAGCGCAGGCAGCATGAAGCATGGCTTTTATTGTGAAGATAGGAAATGTGCATTCGGCCTTTAGAGTTTTGACGGAAGGTACGGCGCGAGAGTCTGTTGAAATAAAAAGTGTTTCTCGCCTTCCTCTCGGTCATTTTTAATAATAATGATCTTGCAGCAGCCAGCGTCATCTCACAAGACCCTCCGGTACCGTGAATGTCATTTAAGTGACGTCTTGGTGAAGATTGATGACACACCCCACGCGGTCGACTGGTAGCTCGCGATCGACGTAATGGGCACCCCTGGTTTAAGGGGTTAAACGACTCAGTGTAGACATGCCCTCAATTACCAAGTCTCGATCAAATTGTGTCATCAATCTCTATCGTAGGCCAAATGTGTATTGTTTCCATTGAATATCCTTGATCACCCATTACAAACAAACACACATATCCATTTCTAAACATATGTTGGTTTTAACACTTAACAAACTTTGAAATATGAAAATGTCCCACGAATCCTTAGATTTTTTAGTAGGCGGCCCTCTGTGAAAAAAGTTTGGACACAAGAAAGAATTGTAAAAAAATTCAAGCAAAAGATGATCACTTTGATTCCGTCCCAGCTCATACTCACAGTTTTCATGGCCCTTGTTGAACTGACCGATCTTCTGCTCCCAGGTCTACTCGAGTCCACCATGGCCCAGTACGCCAGGCCTGTGGTAAGCCAATACCAGGACCAGATTAGCCTTGCAGAGTTCAGTGATGGCTGCACTGAGGGCAGCTGTTACCCGGCAACAGGAGATCTTCTTATTGGTAGAGACCACCAGTTGTATTCAACATCCACCTGTGGACTGAACCGTCCAGAACCTTTTTGCATTGTCAGCCACCTGCAGGTAATCAAAGTATATGTCAAAAAGGTTTTTGATTAACAGTCAGTAGTCGAATGTTTTCCAATGATGTCCGCCTTTAATTCAATGAATATAAACCACTTCTTCTCAGCAATGTTCATTGTGGCATTCGCTAAGCCAAATAGCGCTAGAAAGGTATCTGACGCTGGCTCTTCACCCAATGTTTTACTTGCATCTTAAAGTATAAACATAGCCGAGAGAAGGCTCATATCTCAATTAGGGATGTAATAATTTGAAAACTTAATATCAAGGTTATTGTCACCAACATTGCATATTAAGTACTCATACACACTTATAACCAAATTATATTTACAAAAATAAATACAATTAAAGCTGCAAGCAGAGATGGACCGGACCGACTTTTGATGGTGTTTCCTGCCTTTACCCATTCAACATATCTTTACCTGCACATTACCTACCTTCCATGCATCCTGGGGTCACACTGTTGCTTCTTTCATTCACCCATACATGCTGGTGCTTCCTGCCATCACCCAGACAACATATCTTTACCTGCACGTTACCTACCTTCTCTGTATCCTGAAGTCAAACTGGTGCCTCCTTCTTTCACACAGTCAACATATCTTTACCCGCACAGTACCTACCTTCTCTGCATTGTGTGGTCACGCTGATGCTTCCTGCTTTTAAGCGGCCATCTTGAGACAGCAGCAGCGCAGCAGCAGCAGCGTAGCAGTTCTTTGAAGGCTCGTAAAATCAAAACAGGAGCAGTTAGAAAAACTCTTTGCTTAACTTTTAATCAGAAGGGTTCAATCTCTTTCCTGTGCGAGTTTGAAGCCGATACAACAAACGCGCTCAGAAGAGATAATGTTTGAAAAAAGGTGACAGGTTTTTACAAAACTTTTGTTTTGAAAAGGTAATTGCCAACTTTCTGTAGATTTTTGCTGAAGGATGTCAATTAATGAAATGTAGGGCTAAGGGAGGCCTACATAGAGGTTTTTGTTTCCTGTCTCTACGACATTCCTACCGAAAGTTACAATCAGTTTTGTCTGTGTTTTCTTCCCAAGAGCAGTTTTGTCAGTGTTTTATTCCTATGGGGCGCTAGAGCGCAATTTTGAGTTTTGGGGTTTGTTTTTTTATTAGATTGCAATTTTCACCATTCCTGATGTGTGTGTCCAGTTTGGTGAGTTTTGAAGCAGATTAAGGGGGTCAAATTACAGCTCAAAGAGGCAAAAAAGACGTTTTTTAGGAAACTTTTGTTTTGAAGGGGGTGTTTGCCAACCTCCTGTTGATTTTTGCTGAAGGATGTCAGTTTATGAAATGTAGGTCTAAGTCACACCTACATAGAGGTTTTTTGTTTCATGTCTCTACGACATTCCTAACAGAAGTTACAAGCAGTTTTGTCTGTGTTTTTTCCTAGGGGGTGCTAGAGCGCAATTTTGATTTTTTCTTTTTTCTTTTTAATTACATGGCAATTTTCGCCAGTCCTGATGTGTGTGTAAAATTTGGTGAGTTTTGAAGCATATTAAGGGGGTCAAATTACAGCTGAAAGAGGCGGCGTTATAATAATAATAAAACCTTACAAATACAATAGGGTCCTCTGTCCCAAAGGGACATTCGGTCCCTAATAAATATCCACATTTAAGTCCCCTATAATGACCAAACAGTCAAAATCAGTGCACGGGACGGCATTGCTCGGTTGGTAGAGCGGCCGTGCCAGCAACTTGAGGGTTCCTGGTCCGATCCCCAGCTTCCATCATCCTAGTCACGTCTGTTTTGTCTTTGAACAAGACACTTCACCCTTGCTCCAGATGGGTCGTGGTTAGGGCTTTGCATGGCAGCTGCGGCCATCAGTGTGTGGGAACGGGTGAATGTGGAAATAGTGGCAAAGCGCTTTAAGTACCCTGGAGGTAGAAAAGTGTAGTACAAGTATAACCCATTTGCCATTTACACAACTGAAAGCAATTACGTAAAATCATCAATAAATTGATTTAAATTGTGTGGTGGTTTGTAAATAGTTCCATGATCAACTTTGTAGTTGTGTCATCAGATTTGTTGTCTCAGGGTTTGGAGAAGAGAAGGGTGGACCTTTCTACCCATCAACACCTAGTGTTGAGTTAGCTGCGATGGTTGGTAAAGACCCCGGACAGACCTGGCAAGCCCAAACGCATTGTGAGAGTGTGCTGGGAACGTCTAGCAGAGGCTCCTGTCAGAGAGAGTTAGAATTCCCACATGTCACGAGGAACGTACCTCTATTGTCGAGGTGGCTGATCGGAGCTCTGGCCATAAGGTTATCGGTGCCTGTTGTGGCTGTAATCCCAGAATCCGCTGGTGGACATCAGCGGTGAGAGATGCCGTCAAGCTGTAGAGAGTTCTATCAGGTCCTTTTGGCTCATGGGAGTCTGGAAGTAGCAGAGTTACCGACAGGCCAAGAAGTGTGTGGGTTTGGCGGTTGCGGGCGAGGAAAAACTTGGCCATGGTAAGAATTCGGTGAAGCCATAGAAAACGACTTCCGGGCGGCTTCGAAGCGATTCTGGACCACCATCCATGTGTATTGTAAGAATGGTGTGCTGCTGACCTCGACTGCGGATGTTGTAGATCGGTGAGGGAATACTTTGAAGACCTCCTCGATCCCACCTCCACGTTTTCCTATGAGTTATCAGTGCCTGGGGTATCTGTGGTGGGCTCTCCTGTTTCTGGGGGCCGAGTGTTGCCAAGGTACAGTAGTTAAAAAGCTCCTCGGTGGCAAGGCCCTGGGGGTAAATAACATCCGCCCGGAGTTTTTTAAAGTTCTGGATGCTGCGGTTGCAAGGCGGTTGGTGCTTGTCATGGCGGCAACCCCCAAACCCGATGGTGGACACCAGGGGCAAAGGGGGCAGTCAAGCTGAAGAAGGAATCCTACCGAGTATGGCTCGCTTGTGGGACCCCCGGAGCAGCTGACAGGTACCGACAAGTCAAGCAAGTCGCGGGCTGAGTGGTGGCGGAAGCACAAAGGGAGGAGTACGGTGAGACCATGGAGCAAGATTTTCAGTCGACCTCAAAGAGATTCTGGCAAATCATCCGACGCAGGAGGGTGAAGCAGTGCCCTGTCCACAAGGTGTATAGTGGGCGCGGAAACCTGATGACCACTACTAGGGATATATTTGGGCGGTGGAAGGAATACTTTGAGGATCTCCTTAATCCTACAGACATGCCCTCCGTAGAGGAAGCAAAGTCTGAGGTCACAAATGCGTACATGTTTATCAACGGAACCAAAGTTGCTGATTTAATCAAAAAACTGCACTGTGGCAAGGCACCAGTTGAGGACGACATCCGCCCCGAATACCTCAGGGCTCTGGATGTTGTCTTGGCTGACACGTCTCTTCAACATAGCGTGGAAGTCTGGGGCGGTCTCTCTGAATTGGCCGACCGGGATAATGTGTTCCATTTATAGAGGGATCAAACTTCTCAGCTCCTCAGGGAAAGTCTATTCCAGGGTGCTGGAAAGGAGAGTACGTCCGTTAGTCGAGCCTCGGATTCAGGAGGAACAATTTGATTTTCGTCCTGGTTTGTGGAACAAAGAACCAGATATATTCCCTCCCTAGGGTACTAGAGTAGGCATGGGAGTTTGCCCAACCATTCCAAATCTGTTTAGTGGATCTGTAAAAGACCTTTGATCACACCTCGCGGTCCTGTGGGGGGTGCTCCAGGAGTGCGGGATCCAGGGTCCGTTGCTACGGGCCATACGGTCCTTTGACAAGCGGAGCAGTAGTCTCTTTCACATTCAGAGATATTCCCGGTGGACGTTGCACTCCACCATGGCTGCCCTTTGTCACCAGTCCTTTTCATTATTTTTAAGAACAGAATTTCTTGGCGCAGTCAGGATGTGAAGGGTTTCCAGTTTGGTGGCCAGAGAATCGCATCTCTGCTTTTTGCAGATGATGTGGTCCTGTTGACTTCATCAGGCTGAGACCTTCAGCGTTTACCCGGGCAATTCGCCCGGATCTAAACCCGAGTGGTGTTTTGTTATTGGACTTTTGTGCTCGTCACAGTTTGTCGATAACAAACACCATGTTCAAACATAAGGGTGTCCATATGTGCACTTGGCACCAGGACACCCTAGGCCGCAGTTCCATGATCGACTTTGTAGTTGTGTCATCGGATTTGCGGCCTTATGTTTTGGACACTCGGGTGAAGAGAGGGGCGGAGCTTTCTACCGATCACCACCTGGTGGTGAGTTGGCTGCGATGGTGGGGGAGGATGCCGGACAGACCTGGCAGGCCCAAGCGCATTGTGAGGGTCTGCTGGGAACGTCTGGCAGAGTCTCCTGTCAGAGAGAGTTTCAATTCACACCTCCGGGAGAACTTTGAACATGTCACGAGGGAGGTGCGGGACATTGAGTCCGAGTGGACCATGTTCCGAACCTCTATTGTCGAGGCGGCTGATTGGAGCTGTGGCCGCAAGGTTGTTGGTGCCTGTCGTGGCGGTAATCCCAGAACCCGTTGGTGGACACCAGCAGTGAGGGATGCCGTCAAGCTGAAGAAGGAGTCCTATCGGGTTCTTTTGGCTCATAGGACTCCGGAGGCAGTGGACGGTTACCGACGGGCCAAGCGGTGTGCAGCTTTAGCGGTCGCGGAGGCAAAAACTCGGACATGGGAAGAGTTCGGGGAAGCCATGGAAAACGACTTCCGGACGGCTTCGAAGCGATTCTGGACCACCATACGGCGCCTCAGGAAGGGGAGCAGTGCACTATCAACACCGTGTATGGTGCGGATGGTGTTCTGCTGACTTCGACTGCGGATGTTGTGGATCGGTGGAGGGAATACTTCGAAGACCTCCTCAATCCCACCAACACGTCTTTCTTTGAGGAAGCGGTGCCTGGGGAATCTGTAGTGGACTCTCCTATTTCTGGGGCTGAGGTCGCTGAGGTAGTTAAAAAGCTCCTCGGCGGCAAGGCCCCGGGGGTGGATGAGATCCGCCCGGAGTTCCTTAAGGCTCTGGATGCTGTGGGGCTGTCTTGGTTGACAAGACTCTGCAGCATCGCGTGGACATCGGGGGCGGTACCTCTGGATTGGCAGACCGGGGTGGTGGTCCCTCTCTTTAAGAAGGGGGACCGGAGGGTGTGTTCCAACTATCGTGGGATCACACTCCTCAGCCTTCCCGGTAAGGTTTATTCAGGTGTACTGGAGAGGAGGCTTCGCCGGATAGTCGAACCTCGGATTCAGGAGGAACAGTGTGGTTTTCGTCCTGGTCGTGGAACTGTGGACCAGCTCTATACTCTCGGCAGGGTTCTTGAGGGTGCATGGGAGTTTGCCCAACCAGTCTACATGTGCTTTGTGGACTTGGAGAAGGCATTCGACCGTGTCCCTCGGGAAGTCCTGTGGGGAGTGCTCAGAGAGTATGGGGTATCGGAATGTCTTATTGTGGCGGTCCGCTCCCTGTATGATCAGTGTCAGAGCTTGGTCCGCATTGCTGGCAGTAAGTCGGACACGTTTCCAGTGAAGGTTGGACTCCGCCAAGGCTGTCCTTTGTCACCGATTCTGTTCATAACTTTTATGGACAGAATTTCTAGGCGCAGTCAAGGCGTTGAGGGGTTCCGGTTTGGTGGCCACGGGATTAGGTCTCTGCTTTTTGCAGATGATGTAGTCCTGATGGCTTCATCTGGCCGGGATCTTCAGCTCTCACTGGATCGGTTCGCAGCCGAGTGTGAAGCGACCGGAATGAGAATCAGCACCTCCAAGTTCGAGTCCATGGTTCTCGCCCGGAAAAGGGTGGAGTGCCATCTCCGGGTTGGGGAGGAGACCCTGCCCCAAGTGGAGGAGTTCAAGTACCTAGGAGTCTTGCTCACGAGAGGGGGAAGAGTGGATCGTGAGATCGACAGGCGGATCGGTGCGGCGTCTTCAGTAATGCGGACGTTGTATCGATCCGTTGTGGTGAAGAAGGAGCTGAGCCGGAAGGCAAAGCTCTCAATTTACCGGTCGATCTACGTTCCCATCCTCACCTATGGTCATGAGCTTTGGGTCATGACCGAAAGGATAAGATCACGGGTACAAGCGGCCGAAATGAGTTTCCTCCGCCGGGTGGCGGGGCTCTTCCTTAGAGATAGGGTGAGAAGCTCTGCCATCCGGGAGGAGCTCAACGTAAAGCCGCTGCTCCTCCACATCGAGAGGAGCCAGATGAGGTGGTTCGGGCATCTGGTCAGGATGCCACCCGAACGCCTCCCTAGGGATGTGTTTAGGGCACGTCCAGCTGGTAGGAGGCCACGGGGAAGACCCAGGACACGTTGGAAAGACTATGTCTCCCGGCTGGCCTGGGAACGCCTCGGGATCCCCCGGGAAGAGCTAGACGAAGTGGCTGGAGATAGGGAAGTCTGGGCTTCCCTGCTTAGGCTGCTGCCCCCGCGACCCGACCTCGGATAAGCGGAAGATGATGGATGGATGGATGGATGGAATTTGCAGCTGAGTATAAAACTGCTGGAATGAGGATCAGTACCTCCAAATCTGAGGCCATGGTTCTCAGTCGGAAAAGTTGGACTGCACCCTTTGGGTCGGGAGTGAAGTTCTGCCTCAAGTGGAGGAGTTCAAGTATCTTGGGGTCTTGTTCACGAGTGACGGAAAATAAAATGCGTGATTGACAGATGGATTGGTGCGATGTCTACAGTGATGCAATCACTTCACCGGTCTGTTTTGGTGATTTACAGGTCAGTCTACGTTCCTACCCTCACCTGTGGTCACAAGCTTTGGTTAATGACCGAAAGGAAAAGGTCGCGAATACAAGCGGCAGAAATTAGTTTCCTCCACCGGATGTCTGGGATCACCCTTAGAGATAGTGTGAGGAGTTCTGTCATCCGGGAGGGACTTAGAGTAGAGCTGCTGCTCTTTCACGTCGAGAGGAGCTTGCTGAGATGGCTTGGGCATCTACTACGGATGCCTTCTGGACGCCTCCCTGGTCAGGTGTTTCGGGCATGTCCGAACTTCGGGGCAGCCTTTGGACACATTGGAGGGACTATGTCTCACAGCTGGTCTGGAAACGCCTAGATATCTCTGCTTAGACTGCTGCCCCGCGACCCGGACTCGGATAAGCGGCGGGAAAATGGATGGATGGATGGAAATTAACATTGTATTCATTTTCCAGACATAAGTTGTTTGTGGAGTCAATTTGCACTAACCAAAATTTAGATAAAAAGTTAAAATAATCGCTATTTGGATTTTTGCCATAAATGCCTAGCTCTAACCTGGAGGTGTATAAAATATCTGAGCGAAGGAGAAGTGCTCACTAACACAGATTTAGACAGATTTGTCAAAATAGGCCTTTTTGTGTACATATAAAAAGGTTTAGATCTTCAAAGCAGCTCATGAAAGACGGAAGCAAAAACAAAAGTGATTATAAGCTTTTTTTTAAATGTATATTCCAGGGTTTATCCTGCCTTCCGCCCAAATGCCGTTGGGATAGGCTACAACCCCAAAAGGGACAAGCCGTATAAGATTAATGGATGGATGAATATTCTAAGGGTATTCCGATCAGATATTGATATGAGACAAATGTCAGCCAAAAAATGCGATTATATCGTCTTACATCTAAAATCTCTAATATAAGCTCCGATACAAGGAGTCCTGCCGCTAGGTTAACTTGTGAAAAGCTGACCAGCCAGTTAACATCTAAATGTCCCTTAGTTAGCACACAATGTTGGTCTTTTTTTGTATTTTAGTCAAGTCGTTTACAACAATGCAGAGTGTGTGTGTGGGTGTGTTGTTTATAAAAGTTAAATGATGTATACAATATTACTTATGCATTGAGTTTGTGGCAGTGGAGTATGCACATACTGTATACCTATGAATGTTTTTGGTGCTCACATTTGATCACCATTGGTAACATCAAGATGCCTTGTTAGACTTGATATGTTTGGCTGGCCCCTTTCTACTGATGGAATGGAATGTTCAACAAAATAAACACAGTTGTGTGACTTTGTCTGTGGCTTAAAGGGGGGAGTGGAAGTGGGGGTAACAGTCTGGAACACTTCCTGTGCTGACTACCCATCCCAATCCATTCATGCCCCCCCAACAAACACACATGCACACACTTACTTCACCACCCCCATAAGGAGGTGCTGATATAACAGGAGGCAGATGTTTGTGCAGCTGCTAAAAGATACTCTGAAGTTGAGTTCTCTCACTCAAAGTAATCCAATGTTCTGAAAAGATGGTCGAACAAGAAACAAAAACATGTGTCTGTATTAGCGTGTGTCGTCACATTAACTTAAAAAAGTATCAGTCATGGTATGAAAATGAATGTCTATAAGACAAAGACACAACAAGCTAATGTTTTTGGTATTGTTTTGTTGGGCTGTAGTTAGAATTGTGTTATTCACAGTGGCATAATCCTACTAAATATATTGAATATTAATTAAGGATTGTGGAGGTGGGAGAAAATGATTTCATTTTCTAATATGCAGAATTCTACATGACACGTGGAAAGCAAAAAAAAAAAAAGAAAGTTTAGTTCCTGGACGGAGATGTACATAGCTTGTCAGTCTGAATGTTTTTGTATTTGAATTATACCTAGATTGAATTTGATTCTTATTTATCACAATTCGGAATCGATTAAACATTTTCAAGAATCAACATTTAAAAATATTTCTTTAGGCCATCTCTGTGCTTACTCCCTGCCTTATACATTATAAATCATTAGCCAAAAAGAAATTTTGTAATCTGAAACCTGTTTTGAAAAGGTTTTTATTGTAATTAATACACAAACGTATATATTGCGAAAATCATTTTGAATGAAGTATCATGTTGTAGTAGTATTTGATTCTGAATAGAAGTGCCAACCCAAGAAATGAAATCCAATTTAATTGTGAGTTGGAAGATTCACATCCCAACTAGGTTATTTACATTATTGAAAATTGTTAATTGTTTGAGTGCAACACGAAAAAGCCCAATGGGTTTAATGCCTTTCAATTTATATTTTAACCTTGTAAAAATTGTATTTGAGTGCAGTAGAAAACATTTGTGTACTGTATTGTAGGATTTTCTTTTAAAATAAAGCCAATATTGACTTTTTTATTTTATTTGGAAAAGTATTGCAAAGTATCGACACTTGGACTCGTTGACTCATGGATTTATCAGCCCTTTTGCTACAAAGAGAGTGAATAATTCTTCAACTGGGCTCACTTTTGCAGAACCATTCACTTGCGAAGGTGCCTCTTCGGGAAGGTGGGAAACTAGCCGATAGTTAACCATGAAGTCAGGATCCAGGTTAGGTCTTTTGAGCAGAGGATGAAAAACCACTTTTTGGAATGCTAGGGGAACGGTGCCAGAGGAAAGTGATAAGCTAAACATATTTAGCACAGATGGTTCCAATTTTACAAACAACTCCTTGATAAGTTTCCAAGGAAGTGGGTCAAGTAAATATGTTGTTAGTTTTGTCCCATTAATACGCAGGAGTTCCTCTAATGTTATTTCATCTAAAAGAGAGAGATTATTTTGCAGGACAATAACCGTTGTACCTACATTTGTATCTGCGTTAATATAACCCAGTTGTAGCTGGGTCGGGTTGTCGTTAAGTTAAAATTTCTTATTAAAGAAATTCATAAAGTCATCAGCCGAGTTTGTTGTTGGGTTAGTGATGATACTGTACTGAAAAAATATTTAGGATCGTTTTTATTGAGGCAAATGAGATTGGAGTAGTAATTAGATTTAGCTACGGTAAGCGTGCGTTTATAAGTTATTAAAGTATCACTCCATGCTTGATGGAAAACGTCAAGTTTAGTCGCATGCCATTTCCGCTTCAGCTTTCTGCATGACAGTTTAAGAACTCTGTTTTCTTCTATAAACCATGGGGTACGCCTTTTTTGGGGCCTTTTTTAGCTTTAGCTGTACTATACTATCAATGCCGTTGCGCAGGGCATTGTTTAAGTTTTTAGTTAGGTTATCAATAGAGCCCACATAATTTGGGATTGGTGCCATTACCAAAGGCATTAGGTCAGTCGTTGTTGTGACAGCATTAATGTTGCGGCTGCTAAAGCATCGGTTATTAGTAGCTCGTTGACAATATGTCAAAGCTTCAAATCTTATAAGGTTATGATAAGACATTACTTTATTATACGGTACAACCAAAACTTTTGAGGTGGTGACATCCTGGATAACGACAAGGTCTATCGTATTACTGTTGTGATGCGTGGGTTAATTTTTTATTTGTGTAAGACCACAGCTATCATTTACTGTATAGTCTGGAGCGTCAGGCACAGAGGGTCTGAAGGGGTATTTATATGGATATTAAAATCCACAATTTATAATTATATTACCTGTGTGCGTCAGTTGATTTAGCGACAGACTTTGAAAATTCACTGACAAGGTCCGAATAGGACTCAGGAGGGTGGTAGATAACAGCCAGATAGAGAGGTAGCGTTTTAACATACCTCATAGTAAGAACTTCATATGATTTGTATTTATTACATGGGTCTGGGGTAAGGATAAGGTTTTCATTGGATATTAGTGTGACGTCTCCACCCCATCTAAGGGTACGGGCAATATGTGCATATGAGAGTTAGGAGGAGATGCCTTGTTATGAGGGAAAAATTCATCTGGTTTTAGCCAGGTTTTGCTGAGACCGATGATGTTAAGATTGTTGTCTCTAATGACCTCATTAACTACTAACTGTCTGGGAGACAATGATCTGATGTTTAAAAAGCCCATATTATAGGTAGTGGGCTGTATTGAGGAATGTTTGTTATGGTATCCGTAGTACTGATATTAATAATGTAACATTTATTTTGTGTAGTGCGTCTTAACATACTCAGTGGCCTAGTGGTGAGTGTCCGCCCTGAGATCGGTAGGTTGTGAGTTCAAACCCCGGCAGAGTCATACCAAAGACTACAAAAATGGGACCCATTACCTCCCTGCTTGACACTCAGCATCTAGGGTTGGAATTAGGGGTTAAATCACCCAAAATTATTCCCGGGCGCTGCCACCGCTGCTGCCCACTGCTCCCCTCACTTCCCAGTGGCTGATCAAGGGTGATTGGTCAAATGCAGAGAATAATGTCGCCACATCTAGTGTGTGTGGGACAATCATTGGTACTTTAACTTTAACTTTAACTTTAAATCGTTTTGATCACATCTAGGAATTGATATGATGAGGATTTTGAGATTATTTGCTTGGTGCTGAGATAGATTGAAGGCATCATAATTTGCCACCTCAGAAGAATGCATGTTCACCTCTGGCAAAGTCACTACAGAAAAAAACATTATGTGAATTGTGTTTTATTCTACGACAAATGGTATGTGTGCAGGAATTTTCCGGCCTGGCGCTGGTTAATTCTATCTTAACTGACTCCTCACTCGGACTAACAGACACTGTAATGGCCTGTGTCCAAGCTTGCTCGAGTGTAGTTAATCAAGTGTGACTCAACCAGTAATCTATGTTTCTAGATAGAGTGATGGCGCCTTCCGGTTAGGGTAAAGGCCGTACCTCCTCAGCAAGCCCTGTTTGCCTCAGAAAAAGGGCCAAATTACACCTAATTATGGCTGTTTGCTAAGAAAAATGACAATATTGTATGGTATGATCATCATTTTGGGGTACAATTATATTTTGGGTGATGGAGCCCACTATGACTAAGGTGTGGTGCCCGGTAGACTGGGGTGTAGGACTAGCTAAAGGGCTAAATCTATTATGCTGTCTTCGGAGAAATGGCCAGAACGAGAGGGAGCAGATGCCTTCAGAACGTAGCCGCCTTCGCCGCGCCGGGCTTTGCTTCGTTAGCTTAGCAGCTATCTAGCTGACATAGGGGCGGTGAGACAAAGAGCGGGTGGTTTGCAAGTTTGATAAGACTACTAAATATGTTTGAGAAGGAATAAAGGAAGCTGTAAAACAATTAGAAGCACACAGATAGAAAGATAGTTCTTAGCTTTTTTGCCAGAGCAGCAGCGAGCAGTCACTCACGGCAAACAGTCAACCAGAAACTGGATGGTACTTAATGCAGTAGAACTAAGGTTACGTTCGGGGTAGGGCTGGGCGATATGGCCTTTTTTTAATATCTCAATATTTTTAGGCCATATCGCGATACACGATATATATCTCGATATTTTGCCTTAGCCTTCAATTAACACTTGATATATATTTTCACAGCAGTATGATGATTCTATGTGTCTACATTATAACATTCTTGTTCATATTGCATTAATATATGCTCAATTTAAACTGTCATGCAGAGAAGGAAATCACAACTAAGTCAATTGACCAAAACTGTATTTATTAAACAGTTATTAAGCAGAGGCACAAACATTCATGTCATTTCCAAAACAGAAAGTGCAAGCTTGTCAGAGACATTTTAAAACAAGCTTTTTTATGCAATTTTGTGCGCAATGTCACTAAGATGACATATCAAAACAACACTAAATTAAAGTGCACTTTTTGTACAGAAGGCCACTACAATAGTAGTGGCCTTCTTTCTCTCGTATTTCCACTCGCTTGTCTCCGTTAGCATCACAGCTAACGTTACCCATGCAGCTGTCTCTCTGCTCCGTGAGGGCGAATGTGACGTATGTAAGAAGTTGCGCTTGCTGTCTGTGAGAAGGAAAGACAAGAAAGAGTGGGAAGAGATCAATATTATGTTGATTGAGAAGTTAAACACTTTTTCCAAAAGAAAACAGAACATTTCTTGAATTGTAAAAGTAGAATGTTCTGAATTCACAGCTGTGGCACCGTTTTTTTTTTAAACATGTTTGATGCGTCTAAAGTTTTGAAAGGATCAATTCTATATCCTCTGAAGTCTTGTGGCCCTACAGCATGAAGACAGGAATTTGGGGTATTCTCCTTTTCATTAACTCCCGTTTTGCCGTCTGCTTTTCTGCCCCACTCTTTCCCTCTTTTATTTCAGGAGGAAAAAAAGTGTTTTGTGTGTGACTCGACGGCACCCTACAGTGAATCAACCAATCAGACGACCAACCATCGTATCGAGAATGTTGTAACCACGTTTGCTCCAAACAGACTGAAAACCTGGTGGCAGTCTGAGAGCGGTGAGAAACATCCAATGTCAACATCAATGACACATGTTTTATGTTAACGCTCTAGATCAGGGGTGCCCATTACGTCGATCGCGAGCTACCAGTCGACCGCGGGGGGTGTGTCAGTCGATCTCCAGCCAGGCTTTTAAAAAAAATAAACCTAAAAATTAGTGATCATCAATCTTCACCAAGACGTCACTTAAATGACATTCACGGTACCGGAGGGTCTTGTGAGATGACGCTGGCTGCTGCAAGATCATTATTATGAAAATATGACCGAGAGGAAGGCGAGAAACACTTTTTATTTCAACAGACTCTCGCGCCGTACCTTCCGTCAAAACTCTAAAGGCCGACTGCACGTTTCCTATCTTCACAATAAAAGCCCTGCTTCATGCTGCCTGCGCTAACTAAATACAGAGTCTCGGAAAACTGGCGTGCACAAGCGATCCCTCAGAAAGCTGGCGTGCACATCACTTGTGCACGCCAGCTTTCCGAGACTCTTATTTTGTTAGCGCAGGCAGCATGAAGCAGGGCTTTTATTGTGAAGATAGGAAATGTGCAGTCGGCCTTTAGAGTTTTGACGGAAGGGACGGCGCCAAAGTCTGTTGAAATAAAAAGTGTTTCTTGCCTTCCTCTCTGTCATTTTTTCATAATAATGAACTGGCAGCAGCCAGCGTCATCTCACAAGACCCTCGGGTGCCGTGAATGTCAATCAAGCAAGCTACGGAATTTGCCGCCAATGTTTTTCTTGTAAAGTGTATGGAAGCTGGATGAATTAGATGCCAAAAACCAACCACTTTCATGTGGTATTGTACAGAAAGGACAACTTTTTTTCTCCTCCATTTGAAAATGTGGGCGTTATCATCATTACTGTCTGATTCCAATCAATGCAAGTCATCAGAATCAGGTAATACACCAACTTATATTCTTGTCTTTGTGAAAGAAAGACATCTATATGTGTTACACATACTTGTATTATCATTAAACACATTTAACTTGTTTACAAAAATGTCTCTTTCATAAATAAATAAATATAAATGATATATATAAATGAGGTAGATCCCCTCGAGTTGGTCAATTGAAAAGTAGCTCGCCTGCAGAAAAAGTGTGGGCACCCCTGCTCTAGATGCTAGTATTTTAACTGACTAAAGCCCTCATTCTTTTTGAGAAAACAGTTACCAAATACTCAAAGGATTTTGCTCATGATTCTAGGGATACTGAAGAGCATTAATGCTTACGTTCTTCCATATTTCTCAACCGACTAAAACCATTCCAATGTCAAAAACCTTCAGCTCTTTCAGAACAATTGTACGAACAATTTTTCCCATCCCCAAAATCACCACTTAACTCAAAAATCCGCATTTTCCAAATAAAAAATCCCTGTGATCTCTGGAATTCTTTCTACATCCCCAATTCCAAACCAATTCAAAGCTCCCCAACATCAAAGTGCCACAATGGCTACCTTAACACATTCCAATAAGTGTGCACTTGCCACATTTACTACTCTAGAATTCCAGTTGGAAATGAAGGTATAGTTCAAAATGTTTCAATCAATTAAAACCATTCCTATGTCAAAAACTGCCACCTCTTTTAGGACAACTGTACAAACAATGTTATCTCCAAAAATTCATGTTGCCAAACACAAATTCACTTTGATCACTCAAAAATGTTTTACTGCCTAAATTTCTCAACAGTTCCAACAGCAAAATATTCAACTCATTGTCAGGGTCTTTCTGTGTGGAGTTTTCATGTTCTCCCTGTGACTGTGTGGATCATTCTGTGTGGTACTCTCTGTCCATTCCCAGAGTTTCATATGTCAGTCAAAAGTGCAGATTCTTATCATTGAATAATTTCTATAGTCTGAAAATATCCATTGGGCCGCTTTGAAATGTTAATTAGTTTGTATTATGCCAAAGTAGCCCAACTGCTTTTTTAATGCTGTTTTGCAAAATCCCTGTCACGTTACTTAAAATTTGACACAAAATTTATTAGAAGGTGACCTTGCTTTTTGAAGCCGCAAAGTTTTCGACACTGAATTTGTTTTTTACTGAAACTTTATACACTGAATTTTTTTTTACAAATAATTTTTATGCACTGAATTTTTATATACTGATTTTACTGAATTTATTGTAATTAAAATTGTCGGCATAAACTGTTGTAAAATTAAAAAATAAAATGCACAAATTACATTACATGAATTCAGTGTCAAAAATAAGTGTTTGTAATAAAGTAACAAATTAACCTCCATAGAAGCCATGCTTACCACTATTTTCAGTATAAAGTATAAAATAGGGGTGATCGAGCTAAATATCATTAAAACCTGTTGTCAGTATACAAACAATACTAAAATGATTAGATTGATCATTTTCTTTGTCTTTCTCTTCCATCCATCCATTTTCTACCACTTGTCCCTTTTAGGGTAGCAGGGGTCGCTGTAGCCTATCTTGTTATTACAAAATAATTTTTTGGGTTGTTTTTTTATTGTTAGAATACTCAGGAAATAGGTCTCAGGATACAGGAGGGTTTTGAGGGCAAAACCCAAAATATATCAATGTTTTAATGACCTTTTTCACTCAAAATATTGTGTGTAGCATTCAGTACACCAAATTGATGTTTGGATCTACAAATTAAAAATGTAATGAAATAAGCTTTATAAAAATGTGTTATTGTGTTTGTTTTAGTTTTCAGTTTTTTATCCAATCAGAAGCCAAAAAAATTCCATCGGGATTGAAGGCCTAAAATACTAATTAGGACCTGGAGCTTACATGATTTATTTTCTGTCTGCAGGTCTGGAAAATGTCACAATCCAGTTGAACCTGGAGGCGGAGTTTCACTTTACTCACCTGATCATGACCTTCAAAGTAAGTTACAGATAATGAAATTGGGATGTGGCACTAATGGATCCGACAGGTGTCTATGTTAAAATAAATACTTTTAAACCCCTTGGAACACTTTAAACGAGGAAGCACCACGCTTCCAATGTTGCTTTAAAACACGCCTCGCCAGATGTGGCGATTAGTAATTGCACGTTTGATTCAAAATTAGGTAAACGTTTAAATAATAATTATTCAGATCTGCACAAGGAGTTTAAATATTAACAGGTAATAATGTAGTTGTTACACCTTTCCAGCTGTTAGGCTAAGATGCAGACCGAAGCACAGGGCAGACGTTCACTTCAGGGTCGATGTTTTCGTCGTGTTTCGTCACCTTTACCAGCAATGGGTCTGCTAAGTTCCGCTTTCAGGTCAGAATGACCAATACCTGCTATTCTCACAAACACACTTACGCTACTCTCATAAGTAAAAAAGCTCTACTGCTGTGCACATGTAGATACATAACATGTAGATACGTAACATGTAGATACAGAATATGTACACATAACATGTAGATACATAATATGGAAAGACATAACATGTAGATACATACATTTGGAGATACATAACATGCAGATACATAATATGTAGATATACGTTGGATTGATGTCAATATTTGCGGAGTTAAAACTGCCCAATTAGCAGTCAACTAATACAAGTGCAATGACTATATTTTGTACCAATTTGCTACAATTTGTGTTTTATCTTGAACAAAAGTGTGTTTTACCTGCTATATGGCTTACCTGTGTACATTTATCTATAGTTTTGTTTCTAGTACTTACTAATAATTGTATTTTTCTTAAAGCACCGACCAGGAGTGTCAACCATAAATCATGAATAATTTATTATAATTAAAATAAAGCTTTTTATTATATTCCAACCTAATCCTTGATTATGGCAGACTACCGTATTTCCTTGAATAGCCGCCGGGGCGCTAATTAATTTAAAACCTCTTCTCACTCCTGCTCTTATTCAAGTCATGCGGCAAAAGTATGCAGGCGCTAAGTATTTTAAAACCTCTTCTCACCCCTGCGCTTACCAATGGCATGCAGTAAAAAATTGAGTGTGATGTAAAAAAAATACAAAAAAAAAACTTCTGCGGCCGCGGCCCGGTGGTTGGGGACCACTGCTCTACAACATGTCATCGTGCCCACCTTTACACCATGCTATCTGCGTGCCGGTCAGACGCATGCATATCGCTGCTTCTCATTCGAGATTGCAATGCATACTTGGTCAACAGCCATACCTTTTACACTGATGGTTGTGATATAAACAACCTTAACACTCTTATTAATATGCGCCACACTCTGTGAACCCACACCAAACACATTTCTGGAAAACATTGGCTCTGTAACACATTATAATCGCAACATAAGAATTACCCAGAATTCAAATGCATCCATGACTCTTGGCTATATTATACACGCGCCCCCAACTCCGCCCACCTCAACCGGCGCACGGAGAGGGGCGGGGGGCGGGGTTTGGTGCTAGCGGGGTGTATGATATAGCCAAGAGTCATGGATGCATTGGAATTCTGGGTAATTCTTATGTTGGGTTTATAATGTGTTACAGAGCCAATGTTTTCCAGAAATGTGTTTGGTGTGGGTTCACAGAGTGTGGCGCATATTAGTAAGAGTGTTAAAGACAAGTTGTTTTATATCACACCCATCAGTGTGATCTTTATGGCTATGGAACAAGACCCCTGGTTTACACATAGTGAAAGCAAAAAAAAAAACCTCCTCCGCCATTTTGTAAATGACGACAGGGGAAGCGACACTCTAGACGTCACGACTCTGACCCGGCGGTAAAAGTAAGCATGCGCTAATAAATTTGGGGAGCGAGTTTGACCCGGCAGTAATTCAAGGCAGGCGCATATTACATGCCCGGCGGCTGTTCAAGGAAATACGGTACATGTAAAAAGGAAATTTGTTAATTGTTCTCTGAGTGCAACAAGAAAAGCCCAATGTGTTTAATGCTTTTTAGTTTATATTTTAACCTTTTAAAATTGTTCTTTGAGTGCAATAGGAAAAATATGTTTATTGTATTGTATGATAGGGCTTCACGGTGGGAGAGGGGTTAGTGCGTCTGCCTCACAATACGAAGGTCCTGCAGTCCTGGGTTCAAATCCAGGCTCTGGATCTTTCTGTGTGGAGTTTGCATGTTCTCCCCGTGAATGCGTGGGTTCCCTCCGGGTACTCCGGCTTCCTCCCACTTCCAAAGACATGCACCTGGGGATAGGTTGATTGGCAACACTAAATTGGCCCTAGTGTGTGAATGTGAGTCTGAATGTTGTCTGTCTATCTGTGTTGGCCCTGCGATGAGGTGGCGACTTGTCCAGGGTGTACCCCGCCTTCTGCCCGATTGTAGCTGAGATAGGCGCCAGCGCCCCCCGCGACCCCAAAAGGGAATAAGCGCTAGAAAATGGATGGATGGATGTATTGTATGATTTACTGTTAAAATAAAGCCAATATTTGCATTTTTTTTGTAGTTCCCTTTACTTTAAAAAGTATCAATATACATTTTGGTACCGGTACCAAATTATTGGTATCGGGACAACCTTAATCCAGTTTTTTACTTTTCAGGACAGCTTCTCATGGTGTGGGTGGGGTTATGGTATGGGCAGGAGTATGTAATGGAGAACGAATGCTAGTGCATTTTATTGATGGAATTTTGAATGCGTAGAGATACCATGACAAGATCCTCAGGCCCATTGTTGTGCCATTTACCCGAGACCATCACCTCATGTTGCAGCATGACAATGCACTGCCCCATGTTGCAAGGATCTGAAAATATCCCAATTCTTGCATGGCCACTATACTCACCAAAAATGTCACCCATTGAGCATGTTTGGGATGCTGTCGATCGGCGTATACGACAGAATGTTCCAGTTCCTGCCAATATCCAGCAACTTCGCACAGCCATTGAAGAGGAGTGGACCAACATTCCACAGGCCAGATACTGACTGCTTTTCTGACACTCCCCAAAAACCAAATAATGCAAAACTGCACATTTCAGAGTGACTTTTTATTGTGGGCAGCCCAAGGCACATCTTTGCAATAATCATGCTGTTTAATCAGCATCCTGATACACCACACCTGTGAGGTAGGATAGATTATCTTGCTGCTCACGCAGGTTTAGACACATTTGTGAACATTATTTGGTATTCTGTGCATACCTTAAAAAATGTAGATCTTTGAGTCCAACTCATGAAAGATGAGAGCAAAAACAAAAGTTTTGCATTCATATTTATTTTCAGTACATGACAGTGACAAACAAACGTAGGTGTCCTCAGCACAATGTAGCATCCTCTCTAGCGAGATGGTGGACAATGTCCCTCCACAGTGCAGCTTCTAAATCATTCTTCCTCACATCCATGGCAGCAAATAAACTGTGTTTCTTACACGTAACTTTATCACTGGAGGACAAGGAAGAGCTAAACACCGGAGTAGGATGCAAAAAAGCACAGCTAACCACTAAGCTAGAGCTCCTTAATGTTAACGGGTGGGTAAATCAAT
>NC_084622.1:49590867-49630867 GCF_033978795.1 Nerophis ophidion
GAAGCTGGATGAATTAGATGCCAAAAACCAACCACTTTCATGTGGTATTGTACAGAAAGGACAACTTTTTTTCTCCTCCATTTGAAAATGTGGGCATTATCATCATTACTGTCTGATTCCAATCAATGCAAGTCATCAGAATCAGGTAATACACCAACTTATATTCTTGTCTTTGTGAAAGAAAGACGTCTATATGTGTTACACATGCTTGTATTATCATTAAACACATTTAACTTGTTTACAAAAATGTCTCTTTCATAAATAAATAAATATAAATGATATATATAAATGAGGTAGATCCCCTCGAGTTGGTCAATTGAAAAGTAGCTCGCCTGCAGAAAAAGTGTGGGCACCCCTGGCCTAGACCATGTTCTTTTATTAAACTAACTAAGTAGCCTCATTTTACTGATTTTGTTTTTTTGTTCTGTCTCTACATGATCGCATTTGCAAGGTCTCCTTTCTTCTCTGTATTGCATGCGGAGGAGTGCTTGCATTAACTAAACAATGCATCTCATTTCTGACTTTGTGGAGTCATTTTGTGTCTTTCTATTTGAAAGTTTTTGTTAAATGTAACTATGTAGAGCAGGGGTGCCCACACTTTTTCTGCAGGCGAGCTACTTTTCAATTGACCAACTCGAGGGGATCTACCTCATTTATATATATCATTTATATGTATTTATTTATGAAAGAGACATTTTTGTAAACAAGTTAAATGTGTTTAATGATAATACAAGCATGTGTAACACATATAGATGTCTTTCTTTCACAAAGACAAGAATATAAGTTGGTGTATTACCTGATTCTGATGACTTGCATTGATTGGAATCAGACAGTAATGATGATAACGGCCACATTTTCAAATGGAGGAGAAAAAAGTTGTCGTTTCTGTACAATACCACATGAAAGTGGTTGGTTTTTGGCATCTAACTCATCCAGCTTCCATACACTTTACAAGAAAAACATTGGCGGCAAGTTCCGTAGCTTGCTTGATTGACATTCACGGCACCCGAGGGTCTTGTGAGATGACGCTGGCTGCTGCCAGTTCATTATTATGAAAAAATGACAGAGAGGAAGGCGAGAAACACTTTTTATTTCAACAGACTTTCGCGCCGTCCCTTCCGTCAAAACTCTAAAGGCCGACTGCACATTTCCTTTCTTCACAATAAAAGCCCTGCTTCATGCTGCCTGCGCTAACAAAATAAGAGTCTCGGAAAGCTGGCATGCACAAGTGATGTGCACGCCAGCTTTCTGAGGGATCGCTTGTGCACGCCAGTTTTCCGAGACTCTGTATTTAGTTAGCGCAGGCAGCATGAAGCAGGGCTTTTATTGTGAAGATAGGAAATGTGCAGTCGGCTTTTAGAGTTTTGACGGAAGGTACGGCGCGAAAGTCTGTTGAAATAAAAAGTGTTTCTCGCCTTCCTCTCGGTCATATTTTCATAATAATGATCTTGCAGCAGCAGCTTCATCTCACAAGACCCTACGGTACCGTGAATGTCATTTAAGTGACGTCTTGGTGAAGATTGATGATCACAAATTTTTAGGTCTATTTTTTTTAAAAGCCTGGCTGGAGATTGACTGACACACCCCCCGCGGTCGACTGGTAGCTCGCGATCGACGTAATGGGCACCCCTGATGTAGAGTTACTGAGTATTAGTGTAGCAAAATGATTTGGAAATGCATATTTCAATCACATTTGTCTCTGTAAAAATAAATCTGTTTGGTCCTGTTTAAACATTTTCTAACATGAACAAGTTAACAAGGTAGCAGTATAGCAGCGATTACCAAAATCCATAATCTTTAAACAGCCTAAGTGCTTTCATAAAATGTTAGCATGCTAAGATTATTATGCTAACATAGGAACAATTAACATAGATGCAAAATGGCACTAAGTAACAAAATCCATAATTTTTAGCTTTATTTTAGGGGTTTCCACAGTGTGGCCCATTGCAGCCCACAGTTAAGTTTTTATTGGCCTCTCAAGACATTCAACGCAGACAAAATTAACATGTGCCGGATTAAAACAATACACAAAAAAACTAAAAAAATATGGAACCTGCTCAAATCCCCCTAAAAATGTGACCTGTAAACTCCAAACACTTTTTAACGATTTCTGTGCTTCCTGTCATGATGAACGTGCAAAGATAACTTGAATGATATGGCAAGTTTTCAAGTGTCCTTAAATCCTTAAAAAGGTTGTAGTTGGCGTAATAAAAATACAATAATTATTTTTAAAAAAATAAGACAATAAATAAACATATCTTATATGAAATATCTCAAGTGGGTTAAATTAGTTGTAAAAACTAATTCGCATTGTTATCCGGTTTAGCTCAGTTGGTAGAGTTGCCGTGCCAGCAACTTGAGGGTTGCAGGTTCCATTCCCGCTTCTGCCAACGTAGTCACTGCCGTTGTGTCCTTGGGCAAGACACTTTACCCACCTGCTCCAAGTGCCACCCACACTGGTTTGAATGTAACTTAGAAATTGGGTTTCACTATGTAAAGCGGTTTGAGTCACTAGAGAAAAAGCGCTATATAAATATAATTCACTTCACTTCACAACACAAAGCTATGATATGGATGTTTTTTGTTTTTTTTCAGATAGCTTAGCACAATCAATCTTTTGGGGAGGCATTTTATGCAGCCTACAAGATCATTTGAATTGGAGAATTTAAACAAAAGTGCCCCAAACAAACCTTGTTATTACCCTCCTTTGTATGCGTGCACTATTCATACACATTGTGAAATTAAAATGACATAGTGGTATTAAAAGGACACATTGAAAACAAGCATACCACAAGGCTGTCACATCACTGTTTAGAACTTTTGATACTATTGTAAAAAAAAATATCAATCTGTAGATACATGTACTTTAATTATGGGTTTCTGTGGCATTTCTAGAGTGTAACTGCAACCAGCATTCTGGCTCTTGTCACTTTGACCTGGCCGTGTATGTGGCGTCTGGAAATGTAAGCGGGGGTGTCTGCGATGACTGCCAACACAATACAGCTGGACACAACTGTGAGCAGTGCAAACCATTCTACTTCCAACACCCGGAGAAAGATGTGAGAGATCCAAATGTCTGCCAGTGTAAGTAATGAGCATTTATTTACAAATATGGCTTCTCACGATCATTAAAATATAATACCGTATTTTCCGGACAATAGGGCGAACCGGATTACAAGGCGCACTGCTGATGAGCGGGTCTAGTCAGGTTTATCTTCATACAAAAGGCACACCGGATTATAGGGCGCAATAAAGGGGTCATATTACAATTCTATGTGGTCTTCATAACATGTAATGGTGGTTCTTTGGTCAAAATAATGCATAAATTATGTTTTACATAGTATTTTCAAGCCGCTTTCTGACAGTCGCTTCAGGATGCGACGTTTTGTGGGCGGTCTTATTTACGTGGCTCACCTTCGGCAGCGATTTTTGTCCGTCATCTTTGTTGTAGCGGTGTAGCGTCCAAGGACGGAGTGGAAGAAGTGTCAAAAGATGGAGCTAACTGTTTTAATGAGATTCAGACGTTACTTAAATCAATAACGGAGCAGCATCTCCTCATCCATGGCTCACTAGTGCAATAACAACCCTGGAAATCTGACCGGAACTCTCCAGTAACTAAAGTTGGGTGAATAATGTAATCTCACAACATCGGTATGTTTTAGCGCTTCCATGGCGAGTTTACTGACAGATATAAGTAATAACTTTACACTACTTTATATTAGAAATGGCAACAGCAGAGGGTGAATGTCCCATAGCAAGAAGATATAGAAAAAGAAGAAGCTTATCGACTATGAATACAAAGGCGGACTCGCTCAAATTTTTAGGACTTATGCAGATCCCAAATACACATCAACAGGTACCAGAAGGTAAGAAAAGTTGCTTTTGCATAATATTGCGAAACAAAACGCAAGATAATATGTCTTACCTTATACACACACCATAATAATACTGGTATGTTGAAGCACAGTACAATCCATCAAGCGGTGCGGCTTCATAGCTTACCAAAGTTGTACTAAAACATTTCGATAGATTTTGAGCGCCGTTTGTAATGTTCTATATTTTCAATCAAACATTAAATATTTTGGTGTTGTTTACTTGAGTCACATTACAGTCTACATGTATCTGTTATGTGTGACTGCTATCCTATTACAGTGTACACGTATTTCTTCTGTGTGACTGTCATCTACTGGTCACACTTATCATTTCACAATGTACCAAATAAAATATCTTCGAAATCGGTAAGCACAACCTAAATTATTCCATACATTAGGGGCACTGTCGAGTTTTGAGAAAATGAAAGGATTTTGAATGCACCTTAAAGTCCGAAAAATACTGTGATTGTAAAAATAAAATTAGTGGTCAACGTGCATGCAAATTCCTGAGATTGTGACGGTAAAACATGAGGAGCGAATTAGTGAAAAAAGAGCATGTCTACTAGAAGTTTGGGATGTCATCACGGTTGCTACTTCTTACTTGACACAACGTTAGTATGCCTAATCAATAATCACACAACTCAACACACAAGTAAGGCATATGATGTCGGCAAGTTTGCATGTTCTCCCTGTGACTGCATGGGTTCCCTCCGGATACTCCGGCTTCCTCCAAAGACATGCACCTGGGGATAGGTTGATTGGCAACACTAAATTGGCACTTGTGTGTGAATGTGAATGTCAAATGTTGTCTGTCTATCTGTTTACCCTGTGACGAGCTGCCGACTTGTCCAGGGTGTAGACCGCCTTCCGCCCGAATGCAGATGACATTGGCTCCTGCGACCCCGAATGGGACAAGCGGTAGAAAATGGATGGATGGATGATGTCTGCGTTCACCTAACCGTGGACAGTCACATAATTGGCCAATAAAACGGAATCAGCTCATAAACGCAAAATATTATCAGGGGAAATTAACATTAATGTAAATGAAATGTTGTCATTGTGAGTAGAATAAACATTTGTTTGGGAAAATAATATGTCCGCTAGTGCTCATTAATCCACAACACACTTAACTGCGCCATCCTGAACTTCAACAATGTTGAGACGGTCACTTGAAATGACAACTAAACTACGAAATTAATAGTGATGAGAATCTTTGGGCACCTCACGATTTGATTACGATTCGATTAAAAATCTATTATTGATGCATCTTTAATTTATGTATATTGATGCAGTTTCTTTCCGTTTCACTAAATAAGCATTTATCTCCTGCAACTTAAAAAAACAGTGCATTTTTAGTAAGAAACAGTTAAATTAATTCCTACGTTTATTAAATTAATGGAAATTTATGCAAAACTAAAACATAAAAGCCTTATATTAAAGGAGCCGGTCGGATCTCTCTGTGAGGTGGCTCGTTACAGTCAGCCTCATTTTAGAAATGTCTGCAATACTTTATTTTTACAAAAATAAATCGATTATCAATTATTGAAGTTTACTGATGGATTTTATCGATTAATCTGTTCGTGTTGTTGAGCACATCTTCGATGTAACAATCATAATGTACAGTGGTCGCAACTTGAGAGGCGCTCACCTTTTTTCTAACAGTTCCCTCTTTACTCGTCAATCTAAGAACAACAACACAGCACACTTCCCCCTTCACAATAATAGCACAGTGGGCCACATGGTCTGACTGCGCTAATATTATAAATTTTCCCAAAAAGTACCTCCACAAGCAAAATGCACGTATTAATACATTTACAAAATGATTATGCTTAGACATAAAATACTGGTCAAAATTGTCCAAAGATGTATTGCACCAGTAAATGTGAGGATTTTTGCATTTAATTAACAAACATTTTATTAAGTTGTATTTGACACAAAAAACATGTAATAAGTATAAAAAGGTAAAACACTGAATTATGAACTATGAAAATTCTCACCTACAATAAACCATGAACATTTTAAAATATCCTAAAATGGGTACAATACAGTTTGGAGCTTGCCTTGAACTCATTATGGAACCTATTCTCCCAGGTGCTTAAGTGAGAAAAGGTGTGCAACTGCGCAGCTTTCTCCCTCTTGATTTAGGTCTTTTACTCCACGCCTTTACCCAAGATGCGCACTTTGGTTGGAACAACCCTTAAATTTGGCCGTTCCCTGCCAAATCTGGTCTTAGCTAGAGGCATCATCTCTTAAAGGAGGTCATATTAAGTTTTTTTTTCCGCATTTAAAACAGTTCCATGTGGTCCACATAAAATGTAATAGGGCTTTGGTCAACATTTTGCATAGATTTTATTTTACAGTAATTTCAAGTCACTTTCTGACTGTCTTTTTAGGATGCACTGTTTTGTGGTCAGTCTTATTTACGTACTAAAGCCCTACTCCAGGCCAAGCCCCCAATATTTTAGCATGGATGTGCATGTACAGACAGTCTGCCCTATTACAAGAGGATAGAGAAAAAAACAATAACTTTGGATTACAACCGAAATAAAATTGAAGAGTCACGCAAAGCTTTTTGGGTAAACCCCTACCATTAATGGAGATATTTGCTGATGTAACTAAGGCAAAATACGTCACTGAAGGCTCCATTCCAAACAGCTGATTTGCAGAAAGACCTCAAGTCTTTTTCCAAAGTGTATTTGTCTAGAAGGAAAACACACAGTCACCATCAGTAAATGTTGGAAATCAGTAAATCATGGCAAGTTTCATTGTGTGGCAAAACTCCTTTTTAGTCAGCCCATGAACTTTTGACCCCTATAGCAAAAAAGGTAGAAAAAAAAAATGACAGAATACAATACATTCCATTGTTTCAAAATATTTGAAGAACTGTCCTCGCTAGAGACAGCACTGTCTGCAAAGCAACAGGAAACACATGAAGACACAAAATACAACAATACAAGCACTATTCAGTGTGACTCAGATTTTGCATTTCATTCATAATCTATAAAAATTAAACTAAAAAACACTGATTAAACTGTGGAATCCAAGATCAAGTATTTATGTGGTCTTCATAGGATAGTAGGTTGAAAGAAATCTATACTTTTAAACTAAATGTTATGTGTCTCTTCAGCTTGCAGTTGTGACACCCTTGGTTCCCTGAATGGAGGAATCTGTGACGGGAGGACAGACATTAGAGTTGGACTGATTGCTGGTCAATGCCGCTGCAAAGCCAATGTGGAGGGTGAACGCTGCGATCGCTGCAAACCGGCCTATCACGGACTCAGTGATGACTCTGAAGGCTGCAGGGGTATGACATAATCTGCAACATGGATGGATCATAGGCATCCACTCACAAACACCCTATTTTTGATCGTTATATCAGATTTGCACACATGTACGCATTTTTAGAAGGTGGCAAGCATTTTGACCCTTGAACACTGCTCTCAGATGCCTAATGTACAGAGAGTTGCAGAGCTTTCCTACTGAAATCGGACGTACGATCAAATCCAGACAATGAGTAATTCAGATGTATGAAAGTGTTCACATGCAAAAATTTAAGCACATTTCTTTGTTACATCGCAATCTATTTGGAATCGACCGCAGACGTGTCCGTGGCTTGGCACGCCCTGGTTACGCCTGCTTATAAATATGCAAATCTTATTGAAAGCAGCCATCTCACTGAGGACTCAGTAGGAGGTGCATCTTTCTCCTGCTACGAAAAAAGCAAACCGGCTAAAAAAAAAGAATTGGTTGAATGGACATTACAAAAACAGACAACCGTTTGAAAATGTAATCGCTGCAACCGACCCCTTCCATTTGTGCTCCTCGACTGTCATTAATTCATTCATTTTTAATTATCTATTTAATACTGTGTTAATAAAAACTTGAATGCATGTAGTTAGATAATATGGTTTAGTGCTGACATTGTACAGGCTTCTGATGTTATATTAGTGTTTTACACTTTCTGTATTAACTTACTATATCCATAGTTTATTCAAGAGACAGTAAGAAGTGCGCTCTAACGTTAAATGGTCACTGAATGAAGCCTTGACAGAAGTACCTGTTGCTGTTTGTTCACACTGAACTGACACAACACCAAACAAATAAGTGTAAGTGACAAATTGCCACTAACATAATTTAACTCAGTTATTATGTCTTACCTTTACTTGGGTGTGTAAAGATGCACCATATTGGACATATTTGACCCTTCATTCGCAATTTTCTTTTGGCAGGTTTTGCGAATGGGTGAGCCATCGTCTTCAGTGAATCCCTGGTCATTTTTTAAGTGTCAAAAATGTTCAAGTACGCTGTTTTTTCCTGCTGCCATTTTAAACTAATGTAAAGAGATAAAATAAATACAATAAACTGTCCTAATATAGCATACTAGCGTATCCCTTGATAGGTGTGCATAAGTGAGTGCACCGTTAATATACTTTTGTTTTCATCCTGTGCAGGTTGAGCCAAAATTAACATACCAGCATAATGTCCAATTATAGAGAGTGATGTGGACTGAAACAGCCTTTGCAAATATTGTAAATAACTGTGCCGTTTTTAGTCATGGTTAATAGTAAAACTGGTCAGTGCATCGCGACTTGATCGAGACCAGTCTAGGATTGAGGCCAGCTTGGACAGCCTTTAGCTTTACCTTGACCTGTGATTGAAATAAATGAAATTTGTGAATGACGTAAACTTAGAGAAAGTGTAACAACACTTTAACATGGTGTTTCAGCCTGCACTTGCAGCCTTCTTGGAACCGTTCCTGGAGGAAACCCTTGCGACAGTGAGACAGGAAACTGTTTCTGTAAACGACTGGTGACTGGACAAGACTGTGAACAGTGTGTGGTGAGTTAGATGTGTACAGATAGCACTAAAACTGAGGGGGTCCAATCCGAGATTAATATCATATGTCTGTCTGATATCAGCAGAAAAAAGAAGTATCTTATATAAAATATATAAGATTATATACCTGCTTGTAAAATGATCTGATATTAGCGGTTTGATGCAAACAGTCCCACAGTGTTTACTTGTGCCAAGCTGGACAGCCAATACTAGTGAAGTTGGCAGGTTGTGTAAATCGTAAATAGAACAGAATACAATGATTTGCAAATCATTTTCAACCTATCTTCAATTGAATACACTGCGAAGACAAGATACTTAACGTTCGAACAGGTAATCTTGGATTTTTTTGCAAATAGGAGCTCATTTGAAATTTGATGCCTGCAATATATGTTTCAAAAAAGCTGGCACGAGTGCCAAAAAAGAGTGACAAAGTTGAGGAATGCACATCAAACACTTATTTAGAACATCCCACAGGTGAACAGGCTAATTGGGAACAGGCTAATTGGGAACAGGTGGGTGCCATGATTGGGTATAAAAGCAGCGTCCATGAAATGCTCAGTCATTCACAGGAAAGGCCATGTAACACAATGGTAAAAATGCCCCTGTGCTGCCATTAAATTCTAAGTTAATGATTATTTAAAAAAAAATGAAGTTTCTTAGTTCAAACATGAAATATATTGTCTTTGCAGAGTATTAAATTAAATATAAATTCAAAATAATTTGCAAATCATTGTAGCTGAGATAGGCGCCAGCGCACCCCGCGACTCCAAAAAGGAATAAGTGGTAGGAAATGGATGGATGGATGTATTATTTTTTTATTTACGATTTACACAACGTGCCATTTAATAGTTTTGGGTTTTGTAACATCTACAGTAAATGTCATCCAATATGCACATTAAGTTGTTTATTTTTCTTGTATTTAAGTCAGGTAATTTACAAAAGGTAAACATGATAGGTTATGGGCTACTGAGAGCTAGCAGATACACAACAGCTAAGCTCACAATAACATACAAGCTGGACATATGTAATTAGTGTCCTTAATTCAACAATATTGCAGTCTGAAATAGCACAATGGTCAATACAGACAAATGAAATAATTATCATTGCATATTACTTACACATACAAAGTCTCCAAGGCCAAAGCGTCTTGGAAAATATTCAGTAACAAATGTGTCCGCATCATTCAATTTACTGCATCATGAGCTTACCTTAATTATTTATTGTAGCCACTAGGTTTCGCCAAAAAATGACAGCAGAAGTCCATTCCAGATGGTTAATAGATTAGTGTTTTTCATATATACCATTGTTCTCTTGATCATTTCACATAATCAAACATTTTGTAACATTCCACCCTGCAGAATAATAACATTATATATGATTAATACTGATACCTTATCATAACAATATCGGTATCATATCAGAAGTAAAAAAGTTCTATCAGGAGTTCTGAATGCTCCTAACTGAAACCAACCAGAATGTGACAGGGCAGTATAACGCATTAGTAATCCTGGGAGTGCATTAAGTGTTAAGTTTGATAGCGTGTGACGAGCCTCGATGATTTCATGTGTTTTCATGATGAAACATGTAAGGATGCCCTAATAAAATCTGTTTTTTGTGTGTGCGTGTGCGTGTGTGGTATGTTCAGTCTGAACACTGGGGTCTTAGTAATGACGTGGATGGTTGCAGACCATGTGACTGTGACCTGGGAGGAGCAATTAATAACCAGTGAGTTAATACACAATATCTTTCAACCGAATGCTTAATTGCTAACAACTAATCATCACTATGCTCTGGTTAGAGGTCGAGCAACTACTGTACTTATAGTTGAACTTCACATCGAATAAAACCTCATTCACACATTTGACTTTTTGTTCTGTCTGTTCTGCAGGTGCAATCAGCAGAGTGGTCAGTGCGTCTGCAGAGATCACATGTTTGGCCGTCGTTGTGATCAAGTTGAGTCAGGATTCTACTTTATTGCGCTAGACCACTACACCTACGAGGCAGAGGATGCCAAGCTTGGACCCGTAAGTCACATTTCTGCTTTTAAAGTCATCATTTTCCACTGAACAAGTTTTAATATGTGTACTTTTTTTAAACCAAAAACTAAACAAAACATCATCCTTTAAGCTTTGTGCAATTTCCGCACAAAGAAAATTTAAGTAAAGCTAAAGTATCACATATAGTCATACACACGCTGGGTGTGGTGAAATTACCCTCTGCATTCGACCCATCCCCTTGTTCCACCCCCTGGGACGTGAGGGGAGAGGTGAGCAGCGGTGGCTGCGCTCGGGAATCATTTGGGAGATATAACCCCCAAGTCTTTGATGATGAGTGCCAATCAGGGAGGTAATGGGTCCCAGTTTTATAGTCTTTGGTATGACTCGACCAGGGGTTTGAACTCACAACCTACCGATCTCAGGGCGGACACTAATTTCAAGGCCACTGAGCATCAGGATTTAGTGTGACATCCAAAAAAATAAATGCATCCAGTTAATTTTATGTATTTTTAGAATTTGCTAAACATCCCCGTAAATTCAAATTGTATTTTTAATGAATGAAACTTCCTTCTAATCCCGTTCCCCAACTCTCCTGGACAATAGACACTGCTTTCATTTATCCACTTGCCTTTTTCCGTTAATGTTAGAAGTCCACATGTCCCAAACAGCAGACTTTATCGACATATCTTTAGCCATTACCCCCACTATCCAAAAGGCTGTGCTGCACTGTGTTTGTTTATTTGTGTGGCGTGAGGCACAATTCCTCAGCCAGTTTAAAATCGAATGTTGTGGCAGGAGGAGAAAGACACGGTTGCTGCTTAAAATAACACATTTTTATTTCAAGACTGCCAACTGATACTGAACCTGTAATTTTGTGCGCCCAAAACACAGTGCCAAACAGCGCCCCCACCTACATACCCACTGGGTATAAGGCATGGTCTTGGTGTCCGCCATGATAGAAATGTTTGATGTGATACATTTCTCTGGCATTAATGTTTACAGCACTTCTCGTTTTCTACATTTTGTTATGTTACTCCCTTGATTTAATATACCATAAAGATGAAATATTTTGAAACAATTTTTGCACAAAAAAAAAAAAAGGAAAAATAAGAAATCACATGTCAGTCCATGGTTCTCGCCCGGAAAAGGGTGGAGTGCCATCCCCGGGTTGGGGAGGAGACCCTGCCCCAAGTGGAGGAGTTCAAGTACCTAGGAGTCTTGTTCACGAGTGAGGGAAGAGTGGATCGTGAGATCGACAGGCGGATCGGTGCGGCGTCTTCAGTAATGCGGACGTTGTACCGATCCGTTGTGGTGAAGAAGGAGCTGAGCCGGAAGGCAAAGATCTCAATTTACCGTTCGATCTACGTTCCCATCCTCACCTATGGTCATGAGCTTTGGGTCATGACCGAAAGGATAAGATCACGGGTACAAGCGGCCGAAATGAGTTTCCTCCGTCGTGTGGCGGGTCTCTCCCTTAGAGATAGGGTGAGAAGCTCTGCCATCCAGGAGGAACTCAAAGTAAAGCCGCTGCTCCTCCACATCGAGAGGAGCCAGATGAGGTGGTTCGGGCATCTGGTCAGGATGCCACCCGAACGCCTACCTAGGGAGGTGTTTAGGGAACATCCAACCGGTAGGAGGCCACGGGGAAGACCCAGGACACGTTGGGAAGACTATGTCTCCCGGCTTGCCTGGGAACGCCTCGGGATCCCCCGGGAAGAGCTAGACAAAGTGGCTGGGGAAAGGGAAGCCTGGGTTTCCCTGCTTAGGCTGTTGCCCCCGTGACCCGACCTCGGATAAGCGGAAGAAGATGGATGGATGGATGGATGTCAGCCTACATAAAGATTTACGGTCTTTGCTTTCAAATTTAAAAAAGAAGCTCAAGTGCATCTTGTTGCCATTAACAATCCTTAAGATGTTTTTAACTGGAGTTTAATCTAGGATGAATTCAGTTGATTAGACTTAGTTTGGAAACGTCTATTTCCAATAATTGCTGTGTTGTATGTTCTGTATAACGTTTGTCCTGACTTTAAAAAGTGATTAATTTTTATTATTTTTTCTGTTTCATGCACTTCTGCATTCACTTGCTGTTTTACAGTTTTGAGGTTATGCCGCTTTTCATTTTCGATCTCCAATCATCAATCTTTTCTTCTAAATTGTAGACTTCAGGAGATTTTTTCACTTACTGGTGGTTTTGCTGCTTTATCTCTTCAGGGGGTGATGGTGGTTTCTAGGCCCTACCCTCGGGACCACAGTCCCACTTGGACAGGTATTGGCCTGGTCAACGTCCCAGAGGGAGCATTCCTGGAATTCACTGTTGACAACATTCCTCACTCCATGGAGTATGACGTTCTCATCCGATATGAGCCGCAGGTAGGATACAGTAGCCCATGGGTTATTGAACGAGCAGTTTGTTGTGTGTTTTACATTACGATAAATATGGTGTTCCTTCCTTCATCGCAGTTTTAACTACCACTGCTCCGAAAATGCAGATTTTCTTAAATTATTCAATATTGCGGTTAAAATCACTTTTTCGCTTAATTTTGTTGATCTTCTCTTAGACCTGTTAAACCCTCAAAAATGCGGCAAATCGTCTGCTTTGCTGTGCAGCACTGTACTCATCGTCATTGTCTCCTTGATCCAGTCCATGCTTCACTTGTACTGCACAGTATATTTGTCATCATCATCTCTCATGTAACATACCGGTATTGTAACCACTTGCTTTTGTTGTAATGCGTCAATCTTTAAAGGGGTCCTATAAACCTCTCCCGACGGGTTGATGGTATATAATATATACCATCATCTTAAACACACATATTAAAACTGAAATCCCCTGATGTTTGTGGTGTTAAATTAATCACAACATTAGCATGATGGTACTACTGGTTTAAAGTTTCTTAAAAAATTAAGTAAAAAAAATAACTTGAAGCCTTGTCCAGCTACCATGAATTGATTAACTAATGTGGACCCCGACTTAAACAAGTTCAAAAACTTATTCGGGTGTTACCATTTAATGGTCAATTGTACGGAATATGTACTGTACTGTGCAATCTACTAATAAAATTTTCAATCAATCAATATAAAAAGCTGTTTACTGACATACTGTATACTATTCACATTTAGGTAAATGATATTACAAATGAACAGATTATCGGCCTCCTTGACTACTAATAATAATTATTGGCCCTCTGTTTGGGGTCATTGTCCTGTTGGAACACCCAACAGTGCCCAAGACCCAACCTCCGAGCTGATGATTTTAGGTTGTCCTGAAGAATTTGGAGGTAATCCTCCTTTTTCATTGTCCCATTTACTCTCTGTAAAGCACTAGTTCCATTGGCAGCAAAACTGGCCCAGAGCACAATACTATCACAACCATGCTTGACGATAAGGGGGTGATACTAGGATTAAAGGCCTCACTTTTTCTCCTCAAAACGTATTGCTTGGTATTGTGGCCAAACAGATCAATTTTTGTTTCATCTGACCAGAAACTTAACTCCAGAAGGTCTTATCTTTGTCCATGTGGTCAGCTGCAAAGTTTAGACAAGCTTTTAGGTGTTGCTTTTGGAGCAAGGGCTTCTTTCTTGCATGGTAGCCTCTTTGCATGGCGATGCAAAACACACTTGACTGTGGACACTGACACCTGTGTTCCAGCAGCTTCCAATTCATTGCAGACCTGCTTTTTGGTGGTTCTCGTTTGACTCTTGATCATCCCGACCATTTTTCTCTCTGCAGCAGATGATAACTTGCAATTTCTTCCTGATTGTGGCAGTGACAAAACTGTGCCATGCACTTTATACTTATGAACAATTGTCTGTACAGTTGCTCTTGAGACCTTAAGCTGATTTGAAATGGTTCCAAGTGAGTTTCCTGACTTGTTCAAGTCAATGATTCATTTTTGCAGATCTGTGCTGAGGTCCTTTAACTTTCCCATTGTTGCGTTTGTAACCGAGTCTAATGACTGTATCACAGGAGCCTTATTTAAATGGGCCATGCCGTGATGCTAATTTGATTTAATTGTAACTTTTCTACATCACCAAAATTGATAATGTATGTTGCTGTATGTTTCTATACTTTTGACCCAGCAAATTTGGTCACATTTTCAGTAGACCCATAATAAATTCATAAAAGAACCAAACTTAATGATTTTTTTTTTGTGAACTTAAACAAGTTGAAAAACTTATTCGGGTGTTACCATTTAGTGGTCAATTGTACGGAATATGTACTGTACTGTGCTATCTACTAATAAAAGTATCAATCAATCAATCAAACAAACAAGTATGTGTTCCAATCATTCTATCAAAAAAATAAGAGTTGTAGAAATTATTGGAAACTCAAGACAACCATAACATTGTCCTTCACAAGTGTATGTAAACTTTTGACCACGACTGTATATACGCATACACACACATACACACCATAATTGTCCTTCTAGCACAAATGGGTTTAATTATTTTAGTTTTGTTGGTGTATTGCAAAAAACTGCATGTTGATAAACTTATTAAATAAATATAATTTAAAATGGGTTTTCATTTATTTAAATCGCTACTGAGTATATATTTAAACAATAATTGTTTGATGTGTTCTTTCAGCTGCCTGAACAATGGGAGGAGGTTTTGATGACAGTGATGAGACCAGCACCAATTAAAGCCGACAGTCGTTGTATAAATACTGTGCCGGATGACGACCACCAGGCGACTTCACTTCACCCTGGGTCACGGTAATTTCATTAGCTTTTAAGTCTTGTTTTCCTGGATGAACTGCCTCTCGGCTATGAAGTTGAGGGATGCATGTGTACTGTATAATTGAAACCTTCGAAGCACATGCATTAAGTGTTAGTGTTAGAAGCTAAGTGTTTAGAACCTTAACACCGACACAAGACTTGTGAATGTTGTACAAAAACAAGTTTTTATGAATGGACAAAAATCAAGAAAAAGTTTAAAAGGGGTCTATTAAGCAAAACCAACTTTTTTTTAACTATTGGTAGCTGTTTTTGTGTATATGGAATACCCAAAAGTCCTGAAAATGCTAACTCAAACAATGGAGGCATGGCAATTTTATTTATAAAACAATCTTGTCTTCTTTTAAACTTGATCCAAACAAGCCAATCAGAATTTCAAAGTTAAAGTACCAATGATTATCACACACACACTAGGTATGGGAAAATTAATCTCTGCATTTGACCCATCACCCTTGATCACCTCCTGGGAGGTGAGGGGAGCAGTGGGCAGCAGCGGTGACTTTATTGACAAATTTGTCTGCATATAAGGTAGAGGTTTACACGAAGAGTGCAAGTCAGCCATTTTAATTCAGTTGTCGTCCAAACTTGTAGTCAAAGTTGGGTCAGACTGGCTCGTACATGCACAAGCGTGCTAAAATTCTCAGCTTTTTGCCATTTTTAATAAAAAGTAATCAATCAATCAATGTTTACTTATATAGCCCTAAATCACTAGTGTCTCAAAGGGCTGCACAAACCACTACGACATCCTCGGTTGGCCCACATAAGGGCAAGGAAAACTCACACCCAGTGGGACATCGGTGACAATAATGACCCAGTGGGACGTCGGTGACAATGATGACTATGAGAACCTTAAAGAGGAGGAAAACAATGGATGTCGAGCGGGTCCAACATGATACTGTGAAAGTTCAATCCATAATGGATCCAACACAGTCGCGAGAGTCCAGTCCAAAGCGGATCCAACACAGCAGCGAGAGTCCCGTTCACAGGAAACCATGCCAAGCGGAGGCGGATCAGCAGCGCAGAGATGTCCCCATCTGATACACAGGCGAGCAGTACATGGCCACCGGATCGGACCGGACCCCCTCCACAAGGGAGAGTGGGACATAGGAGAAAAAGAAAAGAAACGGCAGATCAACTGGTCTAAAAAGGGAGTCTATTTAAAGGCTAGAGTATAAGAATGAGTTTTAAGGTGAGACTTAAATGCTTCTACTGAGGTGGCATCTCAAACTGTTACCGAGAGGGCATTCTAGAGTACTGGAGCCCGAAATGAAAAAGCTCTATAGCCCGCAGACTTTTTTGGGGCTTTGGGAATCACTAATAAGCCGGAGTCCTTTGAACACAGATTTCTTGCCGGGACATATGGTACAATACAATCGGAAAGATAGGATGGAGCTAGACCGTGTAGTATTTTATACGTAAGTAGTAAAACCTTAAAGTCACATCTTAAGTGCACAGGAAGCCAGTGCAGGTGAGCCAGTACAGGCGTAATGTGATCAAACTTTCTTGTTCTTGTCAAAAGTCTAGCAGCCGCATTTTGTACCAACTGTAATCTTTTAATGCTAGACATGGGGAGACCCGAAAATAATACGTTACAGTTATCGATACGAGACGTAACAAACGCATGGATAATGATCTCAGCGTCTTTAGTGGACAGAATGGAGCGAATTTTAGCGATATTACGGAGATGAAAGAAGGCCGTTTTAGTAACGCTTTTAATGTGTGCCTCAAAGGAGAGAGTTGGGTCGAAGATAATACCCAGATTTTTTACCGTGTCGCCTTGTTTAATTGTTTGGTTGTCAAATGTTAGAGTTGTATTATTAAATAGAGTTTGGTGTCTAGCAGGACCGATAATCAGCATTTCCGTTTTTTTGGCGTTGAGTTGCAAAAAGTCTAAAAGTAATGTATAGGTCTAACTTATATCTGTCAGTAGACTCCATACGAAAGAGATAAAAACTCCAATATGGCTAACGGGTTGGAGATGCAGTTGAAGGGGCACGTAAATAAGACAGCCCACAAAACATATTGTAGAGACAGTAAGAGAGCGGCTTGAATACGGCCTGTAAAAAAATATATGCAACATTTTGACCAAAGCACCACCATTATATGTTATGTAGACCACAAGGAAGTATTTTACATATAGAAAAAAATAATAATAGTTGCCCTTGAAGCTATAAGAAAACGAGAAAAGCCCTCAAAGATTGCCGACCTCCACTAGGGCCTGCCTTCCAATGGTAAAAAAGTCCTGAATCCAAATGGTGATATGGATCAGTCCCAAAATGTAAGAAGTTGTTCCCATTTCTAACATTTCCTGATATTTAAATCATAATCTGCCCACAACATGTACAGCTATTGACAGCAGAATTAAAAAAACGGAGTAACACTCTTGTCAGTCTTTGTCTCTGCAGGGCTGCTACAATACACACGTAAGATAAATTATTATAAATTATCCGTATCAGGCCCAAAATCTAACCAGTTGTTTTGGGCCACACACATATGCTACTCTCATAACAAAGTGTTTAAAAACGAGTATGCAAGTTGGACAAATGAGATGCCAAATCCAACCACTTTCATGTGGTATTGGACAGAAAGGAGGACTTTTTTTTTCCTCCATTTGAAAATGCGGACGTTATCAGCACCACTGTCTAATTCCAATCAATGCAAGTCATCAGAATCAGGTAATACACCAACTTATCTTCTTGTCTTCATGAAAGAAAGGAATCTATGTGTGTTAAACATGCTTGTATTATCATTAAACACCATTAACTTGTTAACAAAAATGTCTCTTTCATAAATAAATAAATATAAATTATAAATAGGAATGAGGTAGATCTCCTCTACTTGGTCAATTGAAAAGTAGCTCACCTGCAGAAAAAGTGTGAGCGCCCCTGGACTAGCCCATATGAATATCAAATGCAATGAAAATACTTCACATATCCCTATTGTTTAAATAATATTTATTTGTCTATTATTATACTAACTTTTTGTTACGCCTCAAAATTCACACAATCCCGAATGAACACCGATTTGCACGTTACTGTGCTGTAAATGAATATATAATGACTCCTGTACGTCTTTCATGCGCTATTACTTGACACGAATTGAAGGATTTGGGCTCAATCTAATAATGGCGCCTTTTGATCAGCGCTTCAGTATTAAAGTATATGAAAGCAGTTTGGAATTAGATTCTGGAAAAATAAACATATGAGTCTGTCCATTCACCTTTAAATGATCGGTTTTCTGCATTGACTCTTCTTACTTTGGAGTAAGCTTTATATTACTGTCAAACATGTATATCGCGATCACTCATGGAAGCAGCAAAACTATTGTAAGGTGGCCACTATATAACTATAGACTTTGCGGTGGTTGGAGCTATGATGAACTCACACGTTGACGCTGGATACGACGGAAAGCGTTAAATTTGTTAACACAAGAGTAATGGTCATGTTTTGTTGAGGCAGCAAGAGTAGAGAACTGCTCCTTGCTGATTCATTGATAAATTGAGAACAAATGAAGTAAAGTTCTTGTTGGTGCGGGATAATATGACATGTACTGTATGTGGACGTAAGTTCAATACGTACGGCCTTTATGTGAACGTATGTAGTAAAGTGAGTGTAATTGACTTTTTAAATTATTGAACATAATATTATGGAAGAAAGCAATTCATAACAAAAAAAAAATCCTATCGTAGCAAGTTTAGTCGAAAAAAATAACTTGACTAAATCTATTAATATCATGTATCATTACAGCAAATCTTGATATTAGTGAATGCCATCTATCCATCCATCCATCCATCTTCTTCGGCTTATCCGAGGTCGGGTCGTGGGGGCAGCAGCCTAAGCAGGGAAACCCAGACTTCCCTTTCCCCAGCCACTTCGTCTAGCTCTTCCCGGGGGATCCCGAGGCGTTCCCAGGCCAGCCGGGAGACATAGTCTTCCCAACGTGTCCTGGGTCTTCCCCGTGGCCTCCTACCGGTTGGACGTGCCCTAAACACCTCCCTAGGGAGGCGTTCGGGTGGCATCCTGACCAGATGCCCGAACCACCTCATCTGGCTCCTCTCGATGTGAAGGAGCAGCGGCTTTACTTTGAGCTCCTCCCGGATGGCAGAGCTTCTCACCCTATCTCTAAGGGAGAGCCCCGCCACACGGCGGAGGAAACTAATTTCGGCCGCTTGTACCCGTGATCTTATCCTTTCGGTCATGACCCAAAGCTCATGACCATAGGTGAGGATGGGAACGTAGATCGACCGGTAAATTGAGAGCTTTGCCTTCCGGCTCAGCTCCTTCTTCACCACAACGGATCGTTACAACGTCCGCATTACTGAAGACGCCACACCGATCCGCCTGTCGATCTCACGATCCACTCTTCCTCCACTTGTGAAGAAGACTCCTAGGTACTTGAACTCCTCCACTTGGGGCAGGGTCTCCTCCCCAACCCGGAGATGGCACTCCACCCTTTTCCGGGCGAGAACCATGGACTCGGACTTGGAGGTGCTGATTCTCATTCCGGTCGCTTCACACTCGGCTGCGAACCGATCCAGTGAGAGCTGAAAATCCCGGCCAGATGAAGCCATCAGGACTACATCATCTGCAAAAAGCAGAGACCTAATCCTGTGGCCACCAAACCGGATCCCCTCAACGCCTTGGCTGCGCCTAGAAATTCTGTCCATAAAAGTTATGAACAGAATCGGTGACAAAGGACAGCCTTGGCGGAGTCCAACCCTCACTGGAAATGTGTTCGACTTACTGCCGGCAATGCGGACCAAGCTCTGACACTGATCATACAGGGAGCGGACCGCCACAATAAGACAGTCCGGTACCCCATACTCTCTGAGCACTCCCCACAGGATTTCCCGAGGGACACGGTCGAATGCCTTCTCCAAGTCCACAAAGCACATGTAGACTGGTTGGGCAAACTACCATGCACCCTCAAGGACCCTGCCGAGAGTATAGAGCTGGTCCACAGTTCCACGACCAGGACGAAAACCACACTGTTCCTCCTGAATCCGAGGTTCGACTGTCCGGCGTAGCCTCCTCTCCAGTACACCTGAATAAACCTTACCGGGAAGACTGAGGAGTGTGATCCCACGATAGTTGGAACACACCCTCCGGTCCCCCTTCTTAAAGAGAGGAACCACCACCCCGGTCTGCCAATCCAGAGGTACCGCCATCTAGAGTAAAAAAAAAGTATCCCATGATTAAAGGTGGTCGCCATAAACAATGTTTATAATACCACTTTTCTCTGTGGGGGTCATTTTTGTGGCTGCTAACACAAGTTTGACTGTATAATATTATTGTATTATTATATTTTATCATTGACTTTAATTGAGTAGTCACATGGTCTGGATGCAGCCCGAGGTGGGCCATTTAATGTAATTTAATTTACAGTATATTAGGGTTAAGCAAGTTGTTTTCCCAAATAAATTGTACGTAATATTAACTATATCTCTTTATAAAAACATGCACAAATCATTATTTTGACAGGGTACAGCTGGTTAGAAAAAGTGCAACAATTAAGGGTTAGTTCATATTTGGGTTTGGCCTGTGTGTCTTTCATGATTGATTGATTGATTGATTGAAACTTTTATTAGTAGATTGTACAGTTCAGTACACATTCTGTACAATTAGCCACTAATTGGTAACACCCGAATACGTTTTTCAACTTGTTTAAGTCGGGGTCCACGTAAATCAATTCATGGTACCTGATTTATTTTTCACAGCTTATTTTGTATAGGAATTTTTTTTTTATGTGCCATATTTCTTTTGTCACGTGCAGTTTGAATAAAGAAGGAAGCATGTTTTTCTTGTTGCTATGTGTTGCCATATCTTTCATTGTTTCCCTGTTTTGTATGTTTTCTATTTCCTCTGTGCTTCCTTAGACATGTGGCTCTTCCCAGACCAGTGTGTTTTGAATCTGCTCTGAATTATACCATCCGCCTTAGTCTGCCGCTGTACTCTACCCTCAGTGATGTTCAGTCTCCATACACGCTCATTGACTCGGTGAGGACACCTTAAACCTTGATATTAAAAGACCCTTAGAAAACATAGCTCATAGTTGGAATAGATAATTTTGTGTTTTCAGATGAGTCCTTAAGGACAAATGAAACAGGTTTTTAACTCAGATGACAGCACAGAGGCTGAAACGTTTTAAATGTTCTTTTTGTCAGATTGTGCTGATGCCTCACTGTAAGAACTTGGACCTATTTAGCGCCTTAGAAGGAGAAGAATCGGGTGCAAACCGTGGATGGGAAACTTTTCAGCGTTATCGTTGTCTGGAGAATAGTCAGAGCGTAATCAAAACACAGATGACCGACATTTGCCAAAACTTGATTTTCAGCATTTCTGCAATGCTACACCAGGGAGCCAAAGGTACGAGGAACAAAAGAGACTGATGATGTTGAGTGAAATTGATTGAACAAAGATGAAAATATAAGCTTGTTTGTATTCCTCAGAATGCCAGTGTGATCTACAAGGATCTCTAAGCACAGTATGCAACCCCAGTGGAGGTCAGTGTCAGTGTCGACCTCACGTCATCGGTAGAGACTGCAACAAATGTGCTCCAGCCACATACCAGTTTGGACCAAGTGGATGCAAAGGTATTAATACCTACTTTCTGTTGTAAACATAAATACTTTATGTTTCTGATTCCCTAAATAATGATCGTAGATGGTTTCCCACTGATTGTTCAGTCGTTACTCGCCTGACTTCAATCGCAGGCAGCGTGGTTTCAGTCCTTACTCAGTTGTGGTGTGGTTCCTAATGAAGCCTTAGCTTGACGCTCCTCTACTTTCTCTTGCTCTCGCTTGCTGTGGCAAAAAAAAAAGAAAACTTCAGATGCTCCTCCTCGTTTTGTGTATTGTTTACTTGTGAACTTAATCATTCCAAAAGGTCAAATAATAACGATGTGGGAAAAAATGTTTAGCAAAATAAAGTGAGAAAGAGTAAGATTATAACTTAAGGGGATTATAATTTAAGGGGAAATTTTAATTTCAAAATGCTTAGTTGTAGAACAACCATCAAAAGTTTTTGTATTTCAATCTGTGGAGTGAAACTATGGAATGGTTTGAATGTGGAGTTAAAGCAATGTTCAAACATAAACCAGTTTAAAAAGAAGTTTAGGTACATGGTATTCCAGAGGTACAGACATGAAGAAGGGCTTTGATATTGGGTTTCTTGTGTTACAAAAGAGTTAGGGGCTGCCCATTGAGGCACTGGCACTGCTGTTTTTTTTTCATGATACTATTTCCATGAGCACTTGTGGTAACGGTGTGGCTATGTATGTGTGTAGTGTGCATATGTATGTATATATTTATAATTTATTTATATGAAAGTTCATTAAGTTTGTACATAGAGTGAACAAGGAAGTTCGAGCTCAGAGTAATTTATGATTTAAAGAAAAGGGGTGGGATTAAATAAGTGTATACTTCTTCTCACTCCTTTTCAAATATGTAAAAAAAAAAGTTAAATGCTCATTTGTTTTTTTTTTATTCTCCATTGTTTTCATTTTGTTATAATAGCCATTAAGTCTATAGCACTGTATTGGATCATGCTTGCTCTTGTTTTTTTTGTTTTTTTTTGCATATTTGAAATAAAAATATATCAATCAATCAATTAAGAAACAGTAAGGTCAAAAAACTGTGTGGCTCCATTCCACCGTACCTGACTGCCATTACCCATAATACACTGTGTCCAAACCTTATTACCACACAGATCCTTCCCCCATAAATGCAATTAAACAGTTAAATATTCTTCACTGTATTAAAGCAGTATAAAATAGTGTGTCATCACATTATTCACACAAATGTAATAAATACAAATAAATTGTGCCTTATAATGACTTTAAGCACGCAATATATACATTTTCGTGTTATGCAAATAAAGTAAATAGTCCCATTTTGGCTGAATAAACATAAAGCACCTTTCATAAAATGAAAATAACTTAAATAGCATTTATGCTCCTAGAGATAGTATGAATCTGTTCTTTATGTATGCCCTGTGACCGATGAATGACAAGTCTAGTGAGTAATTTGCCTTTTGCACAAAAGTCATCTGGGATAATAAGTGGTGGAAAATGATTGACAGGATGAATGTTTGACGCAGAGATATTAGGACACGTCAATCCTATTTGGTTGGGAAAAATAAAAGATATAAATTAACCCGGGCTGTCGAAAGTAACGCAGTAATAACAAGTTAATCCTGATTTCCTTTAACGTCACTATTTTTTTAATGACGCGCAATTAACGTGTGTACACCTCGTGTGACAATTGGCTCACTCTTTTAATGTGCTGAAGCCCGGCATCTAGCATCCATCCATTTATCCAATTATTGTCTAGTTTATGTCAGGGAGATTTTATAAATTTTTTTCTCCAAAAAAGACCACTTCTGTAAGTTATTTTAATAGACACATTAAATAGCCTTGTCTTATTTACACGGCAGCTTGCCATTTGGAGACACAATCACATGAGTTAAATTATATTTCGGACTAATTTGGGATCTTTCTATTGTTTCCTTTTATTAACGTTTGTAAAATATAATTGAAGGAGTGACCGCTCTACAGTTTGGATACAGTTTATATATTGCTTTGTTTGTGTTTGTGTCTATGCTTTTCTGCCAATACTACACATACTGTATTTGTCCAACGAAAATTAGAAGTGTGAACACATTTTCCTTTCTTTTTAAGTGAGAAGGTATTTAAAAATGTGGATTAGTGCTGTATGTTTTGGTAAAAAATTGTGTTTGTGTTTGCAGTTTGTGAGTGCGACCCTCAAGGCTCACAGACCCCCGTTTGTGATCAGGTTACTGGTCAGTGCGCTTGTGTTTCGGGTGCATATGGACGTCAGTGTAATGGCTGTCTCCCAGGCCACTGGGGCTTCCCGACTTGCCGCCCATGCTCCTGTAATGGGCACACTGAAGAATGTGATGCTCACACCGGAGAGTGCCTTCAATGCAGACACTACAGCACAGGACACCATTGTGACAGGTGAGTTACATCAGAGGGTGTTACACAGTTGCTTCAGACATAAAAGGTCAAGGAAAGGTATGAATGAATGAATGAATGGGTTTGCGTGGCGCAGTGGCAGAGTGGCCGTGCGCAACCCGAGGGTCCCTGGTTCAATTCCCACCTAGTACCAACCTCGTCACGTCCGTTGTGTCCTGAGCATGACACTTCACCCTTGCTCCTGATGGGTGCTGGTTGGCGCCTTGCATGGCAGCTCCCTCCATCAGTGTGTGAATGTGTGTGTGAATGCGTAAATGTGGAAGTAATGTCAAAGCGCTTTGAGTACCTTGAAGGTAGAAAAGCACTATACAAGTACAACCCATTTATTTATTTATTTATTTTGAGCCATGCAAATAAAACAAGAGAGTGACATAAAGTACAAAAGAAATATATAGATACATTATTTTTACACCTACATTGAAAACATTACATGTGCCTAATCTTTTGTAGATGTCAAGATTGGCTCAAAAGGGAGTGGGAAGAAGTAAACTTATTAGGTCCCACCCCTATACATATACAATATATATATACAATATATAATACAATAATATATATAATATAATTCAATTCAGTGGTTGCTGCTATATTTTGTCTATATAAAATACATTTAAATTCACACACACTTACATATATACATATGTACACACACATATACACACACACATATATACAATTTATATATATATATATATATATATATATATATACATATATACATATATATATATATATATACAAATATACACATACACACACAATCACATACATACACACATGCATATACCCAAAATACACACATATCCATCACACACACACACACACACACACACACACACACACACACACACACACCTATATAAATACAATATATATAACAGTATATATAATATACACTTTTGTCCAAACATTATTAACAGTTTATGGTGCCTATGGGAACAAGCTTTCATTTTGACTGTGATATTAGTGGTTAATAGTGGATCTGTGGCTGTGGAGCTATTGCCCCTGATCAACAGGACCTGAGGACCACTCTTGCTCTGTGTCCTATGCTGTGCATTAAAAGAGACGAGGGGAGCCCCCTGCCACAGGAGTTATCCACGAACATAAGATCCCCCACTCGCCTGCCCTGTACTCCAGATAGTGTACTTATTATGTGTCCTATGCTGTGCATTAAAAGAGACGAGGGGAGCCCCCTGCCAGAGGAGTTATCCACGAACATAAGATCCCCCACTCGCCTGCCCCGTACTCCAGATAGTGTACCCAAATCCCTTTTCTTAGTTTCCATCGGCACCAATTCTTTAGTCAGAATTCATATTTGTTTTTACATTTGCAGAAAATTAGTATTACTCAAAATTGCATATAGGATTGTTTGTGTACACACACACACACACACACACAATTCAATGTATTCCTCTCATTGATACTAATTCATATAGTTTAACTAGTTGGGTGATGTCATAGAAGTAATAATAATAATGATAATATCAACAATGACTAAACAATAATAATATCGATAATGATAACAATAATAATGAAAATATGAACGATAGCAATAGCAATAGGTACTAGTGACAAAAAGGTAGGAGCTAGCGTGAAATTGGATTAGCACAGGGATACTTGGAGTAGTTACAGAGCTGAAGTAACTAGTCAACAGAAAACAAACAATTGATTTACACTGTAATGATGCAGCAAATAACTAAGACAACTTGACTCTCCAATCACTATGTTCCTATTGGCATTGGCCTCTTTAACATAATTGAAGCCTTACTTTAAATGTCCCAAAATGTGCTTTATACAAATTTGTACGTGACTCTAACTAATTTAGGCCGTAACACCAAAACGGCTATTCTATCAATCAATCAATCAATGTTTACTTATATAGCCCTAAATCACTAGTGTCTCAAAGGGCTGCACAAACCACCACGACATCCTCGGTAGGCCCACATAAGGGCAAGGAAAACTCACACCCAGTGGGACATTGGTGACAATAATGACCCAGTGGGACGTCGGTGACAATGATGACTATGAGAACCTTAGAGAGGAGGAAAGCAATGGATGTCGAGCAGGTCTAACATGATACTGTGAAAGTTCAATCCACAATGGATACAACACAGTCGCGAGAGTCCAGTCCAAACACAGCAGCGAGAGTCCCGTTCACAGCGGAGCCAGCAGGAAACCATCCCAAGGGTAGCGGACCAGCAGCGCAGAGATGTCCCCAGCCGATACACAGAGGGACATAGAAGAAAAAGAAAAGAAACGGCAGATCAACTGGTCTAAAAAGGGAGTCTATTTAAAGGCTAGAGTATACAAATGAGTTTTAAGGTGAGACTTAAATGCTTCTACTGAGGTGGCATCGCGAACTGTTACCGGGAGGGCATTCCAGAGTACTGGAGCCCGAACGGAAAATGCTCTATAGCCCGCAGACTTTTTTTGGGCTTTGGGAATCACTAATAAGCCGGAGTCCTTTGAACGCAGATTTCTTGCCGGGACATATGGTACAATACAATCGGCAAGATAAGATGGAGCTAGACCGTGTAGTATTTTATACGTAAGTAGTAAAACCTTAAAGTCACATCTTAAGTGCACAGGAAGCCAGTGCAGGTGAAACAGTACAGGCGTAATGTGATCAAACTTTCTTGTTCTTGTCAAAAGTCTAGCAGCCGCATTTTGTACCAACTGTAATCTTTTAATGCTAGACATGGGGAGACCCGAAAATAATACGTTACAGTAGTCGAGGCGAGACGTAACAAACGCATGGATAATGATCTCAGCGTCTTTAGTGGACAGAATGGAGCGAATTTTAGCGATGTTACGGAGATGAAAGAAGGCCGTTTTAGTAACGCTTTTAATGTGTGCCTCAAAGGAGAGAGTTGGGTCGAAGATAATACCCAGATTCTTTACCGTGTCGCCTTGTTTAATTGTTTGGTTGTCAAATGTTAGAGTTGTATTATTAAATAGAGTTCGGTGTCTAGCAGGACCGATAATCAGCATTTCTGTTTTTTTGGCGTTGAGTTGCAAAAAGTTAGCGGACATCCATTGTTTAATTTCATTAAGACACGCCTCCAGCTGACTACAATCCGGCGTGTTGGTCAGCTTTAGGGGCATGTAGAGTTGGGTGTCATCAGCATAACAGTGAAAGCTAATACCGTATTTGCGTATGATGTCACCTAGCGGCAGCATGTAGATGCTGAAGAGTGCAGGGCCAAGGACCGAACCCTGGGGAACTCCACACGTTACCTTAACGTAGTCCGAGGTCACATTGTTATGGGAGACACACTGCATCCTATCAGTAAGATAAGAGTTAAACCAAGACAGGGCTAAGTCTGACATACCAATTCGTGTTTTGATACGTTCTAATAAAATATTATGATCGACGGTATCGAAAGCAGCGCTAAGATCGAGGAGCAGCAACATAGATGACGCATCAGAATCCATCGTTAGCAATAGATCATTAGTCATTTTTGCGAGGGCTGTCTCCGTGGAGTGATTTGCTCTGAAACCGGATTGAAAGGTTTCACATAGATTGTTAGACGCTAAGTGTTCATTTAACTGCTCCGCAACAATTTTTTCAAGGATTTTTGAAATAAAGGGAAGGTGAGACACCGGTCGGTAATTTACCATGAGGTCAGGATCGAGGTTAGGTCTTTTAAGAAGAGGATGAATAACCGCTTTTTTGAATGCAACGGGAACAGTGCCCGAGGAGAGTGATAAGTTTATAATATTTAGCACTGATGGACCTAATAATACAAAAAGCTCCTTGATCAGTTTCCCAGGAAGAGGGTCAAGTAAACATGTTGTCTGTTTTATTCCATTTACACGTTGTAACAATTCCTCTAATGTTATTTCCTCAAAACGAGAGAAACTATTTTGGAGGGCAGTATCCGTCGTATATACAATCGTGTCAGTGTTAATAGAACCCCGTTGTAGCTGGGACGCATTGTCTTTAATCTCCTTTCTAATGACTTCAATTTTCTTACTAAAGAATTGCATAAAGTCATCAGCTGAGTGGGTTGAGCTACTGGAAGGAGTCCCTTGTTGGGTTAGCGATGCTACCGTACTAAACAAAAATTTAGGATCGTTTTTATTACGGTGGATGAGATTTGAGTAATATTTAGCTTTAGCTAAGGTAAGCATGCGTTTATAAGTTATTAAACCATCACTCCATGCTTGATGGTGCACCTCAAGTTTAGTCGTGCGCCATTTGCGTTCCAGCTTTCTACATAATAATTTCTGAGTTCTAGTTTCTTCTGTAAACCACGGGATGCGCTTTTTTGGAGCCTTTTTTAACTTTGGCGGTGCTATGTTATCAATGGTTTCGCGCAGGGCGTCGTTAAAGTTGTTAGTGAGGTTATCAATAGAGCCCACATACTTTGGGAATGGTGCCATTACCGAGGGCAGTAGGTCAGCAAGAGTTGTCGTTGTGGCTGTATTAATGTTGCGGCTGCTATAGCAGGTATTATTATTATTAGTTTGACGAACATGCGTCTGAACCTCGAATTTTATAAGGTAATGATCGGACAATACTTTAGTATACGGGAGTATCGTAACTTTGGAAACGGTGATGCCCCTGACAAGCACTAGGTCTATCGTATTACCGTTGCGATGCGTGGGTTCATTTATTATTTGTGTGAGACCACAGCTATCAATTACAGTCTGGAGCGCTACGCACGGTGGGTCCGATGGGGTATTCATATGGATATTAAAGTCCCCCATTATGATTATATTCTCAGTTATGTCAACAACAGCTTATGGCGATGTGAGTCAGCTTATACGAGGGATGTCGACTTAAACATATTTCACTTTAAACTGGGTCTGCAACTGACAATTTAATAGTCGTCCACCTCCCTATTCAATGGTTCCAATTTAGTATTTAGCTTAAGATATTTTAGGAATGTGCTTACTAACAATAAAGACGTGTTACGTTTGCGCGGCATCGTGGATGCGCGGGGAGTGTCGCCTCTCGCTGCGCAGGATCACAGCAGGCAGGAATGAAGGTATGAACAGCCTTTTAATATGAAGTTACAAAAGAACACTGGTACAAAAGAGCAAATCAAAGGCGTGTCTGAGCACAGAAAACTAAACGCTAATATACACAGAAGACAGAGTTCGAAGTCCATAAAGCGCGAGCCAAGCGCGCGGAGGCAAGCTACATTTAGCAAGCAGAAAAATAATCAGAGACCACTCACGTAACGGTTGCAGGTGCAAACAAACTGGCGAGAGCGAACTAGGTAGCAGAGGGGTTTAAATACAGAAAACATAATTACAAACCGGTGTGTGAATGAGCCATGCAGGAGGAGCAAATAAGTTGTCATGGTGATGAATGTAAATAAGGAAGTGCGCTAACAAACGGGATCGGTAGAGTCCAAAACATGATCAAAACCTAGTAGGACAATACAAAAAAGACAAACATGCTAGAGATGTGTGATCCGGAAGCCGGATCACAACAAAGACGACTACTTTTAAAAAAAATATTTATTTACTGTTACTGTGCTGCTCATTAAACTGTTACAAAGATAATACCTAAAAATAACACACTTTTGTCCATTTAAAAGCAAGGACAGGCAAAGTGCCGATAAAAACAAAGGTAAATTAAAATAGATGCAAAAACAACAAATGATACCAAAACTATTTACATTCCTCCAAAAAATCCAGCATGTGATGATGATGATGAGTATAGAAAGCTGCACACAGGTGTGTAAAGAAAGCTTACATAGTAGAATCAGCAACCGCATTCTCCCGCATCACAGACGTACTGCTATGAAAAGCAAGGTCCACTTTGCAAATTCAGCAATTTATTTGTGTCTTTGTTTCGTTTGAACTGGCTGTGATTTTGCAGTAGCAGCAGCCGTTTTTCATTTGATGTTGATCACCGGTTGTGTATCTTTGGTGCATTCGAAAAACCCGAGCCATGACGTCACCCACTATTATGGACAAATAAAGTTGTCAGTGACATATTTTATTAACGTTTTTTGTGAACAAATTAGGCAAATGGTGCCCTTACCAGACTTTTATTTGGAGGTCCCCTCCCTCTGACAAAAATAGTGTCATTGGAGTTTTTATTTGTGTTACATGATTTTTATAGGGCTCGAAAGGGCACATGATTTTGCAGTTATCGCCAATTCTGTCGGCTAAAACTATTCGTTACATGGCTGTACTGCATCCACTACTGTGAGAGGGGGAGTAACAAACTGAATGAAAATGGATCGTACAAAAGAAGAAATCAAGGGACTGTGCGGAGACAAACTGGACCCTGTTCCAAAGGCTCATTAGCTCGGAAAAATAAGTAACATTGGTGGAATTGATCCAGCATATTCGATGGACAGCGCTGCTTATACATTATAACACTAACCCCATCCCAACCCTTTTTACATAGTATGCTATAGTACTAGACACTAACTGCCGTCAACACATTCTTTGTGTGTTAAACATCCTTGTCCAATGAATTGATTCTGATACAGATCATGATTTACAAATACACCACAGACTCTTGAATAGAGAGGATCTCATTCTCATTCTTCCATGTCAAGGTGTTTGGATGGTTACTATGGGGATCCAAAGCTGGGCTCAGTTGACCATTGTCGCCCCTGTATGTGTCCTGATGGACCTGGTAGCCTGCGGCAGTTTGCAGAAAAGTGTTACCGTGTGGATGATTCCCAACAAGCCATCTGTGTCTGTAAAACTGGATACCAGGGTATGTACAATATGCATTATATGATATACATATATTGGTTTTACCCAAGTGTGCACAATACATGTGTAACTGTGTAAATATTGAAAAGCATATTATGTTACTCCACACCAAAATATATTATTCTGTTTTATTATTTTAAGCTTAGCTGCAAATGCATTTTTCAACCGATTCAAAGCATTTAGACATCAAAATGTTTCCATATTTTTCATGCCAAAATTGTAATTGTAAATATTAGGGATGCACCGATTAATCGGTAACCGAATATATTCGGCCGAATATGGCAAAAAAAAAAGCCACATTCGGCCTTCGGTGGAATGAGTTAAAAGCAAGGCCGAATAGTGGCGTGTGACGCAAAGACGCAATTTTTTGACGCGGTGACGCAATCAACCAACGTGCATTGTTAAATTTAAATTGTTTTATACATAGTTAGTTTCCTTCTTTTTATTCTGAAGCTGAAGTACTGTTATTGACAAATCTGTTCTGGCCTAGGATATGTTGTGTACCTGTATGAGGTTACAAGCACACACTTATTGAGATTTAGTGGGGCCTCTGTTTACATTATTAGCCTGTTGTGTAGGCTACCTGTATAAGTGTATGAGGTTACAAGCACACACTTAATTGAGATTTACTTGAGACTTCTGTTTACATTATTAGCATATCTACTGTGGCTAAGCAGACTTTTGCCAAAAGGACAATCATTCATTTGTTGTGGGTTTATCCACTTTAATGCACTTTATTTTTTTTTTTGCAATGCATGTTTTGTTTGAAGGCCTAATATAAATGAAAAACTGTGCTTTTTTTGAAAAGCAATGGCTACTGGAATATTAAAAAATGTCAATATTCAATAAAAATTTACTTTATTTGAAAAACATGTCTAAAAATGTATTCCAGGCTATTTATGCAATATAAAAAAGTTGTGAAAAACTGCATTTATTATTCGGTATTTGGTATTCGGCCTTCGGCCAAGGGCTCAAATTTTATTCGGTTTCGGCTTCGGCCACAAATTTTCATTTCTAGTAAGTATATATTTTTCTTAGTTCTACATTGCTCACATTTTAGACTGTTTTACCCCATTCCGACATGAAATACGTTTCACATTTGGAGTAACAATTCAGTAGTACCTCATAGCACGACTTTCATTGGCTTTGTGAAGCAACTCATGCCTCAAAAACCTTGTCAAAACAGCGTTATCCATTGAAATTAAGTGAAATTTATTTGGTGCTTAACCCCTAAAATCAGCAAAATTTAACATGTAACATGCCTTTTATTCAGAAAAACAAACATTTATATACAAAATAGTGTATAAAACAATACAATATAATGTAGTACAAACAATTATTGTTTTTTGAAGTAATGTTGTAATAATGTGCATCATACTGTACATTATTACCTTGGAGAGTGGACTGCTACGGTATTTCCTTTGAGCTGTTTTTCCGTCAATCACACCATCAGCAGCTTCTCTATCTTTTCATGGATAAATGTCTGCCGTTTGGATATTATTTTAACGTGCCTCGGCTGGCGTTATTGACTATGCTCCAACTGCTTGGCTAAGCTTGCCTACATGCTGGGTCATGTTTTTTGATGATTTGTTCGTCTAATTCAATATATATCATACATGTCTTTCACTCACTTTCTCCCTTCCAATGGTTGGAAACTTAAACTTAGACTTAGACTTCCTTTTTATTGTCATTCCAATTTGAACTTTACAGTACAGACAAGAACGAAATTTCTTTGCTTGAGCTCATGGTAGTGCAGGATAAAAAGGCAATAAGGTGCAGATATAAATAAATAGATTACTGTACAGATAAATATGTTGCACTTTTGCATATGCATCCAGGTTTATGGATGTAAGTTATATTGTCTTTATATTCCGGCGAGTTAATCCATTTTTGGGGGGAATTGAGGGGATTATTATGATGCGTTCAAGAGTCTTACGGCCTGAGGGAAGAAGCTATTACAGAACCTGGAGGTTCTGCTACGGAGGCTGCAGAACCTCTTTCTAGAGTCCAGCAGTGAAAACAGTCCTTGGTGGCGCTGGGAGGAGTCTCTGCAGATTTTCTGAGCCCTGGTCCGGCAGCGGCTTTTTGCGATCTCCTGGATAGGAGGAAGAGGAGTTCTGATGATTTTTTCCGCCATCCTCACCACTCTCTGGAGAGACTACCAGTCTGAGGCACTGCAGGCTCCAGTCCAGACAGAGAAGCTGTTGGTCAGTAGGCTCTCTATAGTGCCTCTGTAGAATGTGGTGAGAATGGGCGGAGGGAGCTGTGCTCTGTTCATTTGACGCAAAAAGTGCATGCGCTGCTGAGCTCTTTTTACAAGGGCTCCGGTGTGTAGGGACCAGGTTATATTGTCAGTGATCTGCACCCCCAGGAACTTGGTGCTGCTTACCATCTCCACCGCTGTGCCGTTGATGAAGAGTGGAGCCTGGCTGGACTGGTGCTTCCTGAAGTCAACGATGATTTCCTTGGTCTTGTCATTCAGGACCAAGTTGTTGGTTCTGCACCAGTTAACCAGATGTTTCACCTCGTCCATGTCGTCGTTTTTACGGATAAGGCCCACTACTGTTGTGTCATTCGCCTACTTCACAATGTGGTTAGTAGTGGACCTGGCGCAGCAGTCATGGGTCATCAATGTGTACAGCAGCGGACTCAGGACGCAGCCCTGGGGGGAGCCGGTGCTCAGAGAGATGGCACTGGAGGGGTGTCGCCCAATCTCACAGACTGGGGTCTGTCTGTGAGGAAGTCAAGCAGCCAGTTTCATAGGGGGTCTTGAATCCAAGGGAGGGGAGTTTGCTCACCAAGTGCTGCGGGATCATGGTGTTGGATGCCAAATCCAGAATCACCGTACGCACATATGTGTCCTTTCCTTCCAGGTGTTCTAAGCTCAGGTGGAGTGCAGAGGAGATGGGGTCCTCTGTGGAGCGGTTAGGGCGATACGCAAACTGGTATGGGTCGAATGTGGGTGGGAGTCTGGAAACAATGTATTCCTTTACCAGCCTCTCGAAGCACTTCATTATGATGGGGCTTAGTGCCACGGGCCGATAATCATTGAGGTTTACAAAATTCCGTAAAAAAATTCATAACTGTTAGACAAGTGAGAGCTGATCCAGCTCTCACTGGATCGGTTTTGCAACCGAGTGTGAAGCGACCGGAATGAGAATCAGCACCTCCAAGTCCGAGTCCCTGGTTCTCGCCCGGAAAAGGGTGGAGTGCCATCTCCGGGTTGGGGAGGAGACCCTGCCCCAAGTGGAGGAGTTCAAGTACCTAGGAGTCTTGTTCACGAGTGGGGGAAGAGTGGATGGTGAGATCGACAGGCGGATCGGTGCGGCGTCTTCAGTAATGCGGACGTTGTACCGATCCGTTGTGGTGAAGAAGGAGCTGAGCCGGAAGGCAAAGCTCTCAATTTACCGGTCGATCTACGTTCCCATCCTCACCTATGGTCATGAGCTTTGGGTCATGACCGAAAGGATAAGATCACGGGTACAAGCGGCCGAAATGAGTTTCCTCCGCCGTGTGGCGGGGCTCTCCCTTAGAGATAGGGTGAGAAGCTCTGCCATCCGGGAGGAGCTCAAAGTAAAGCCGCTGCTCCTCCACATCGAGAAGAGCCAGATGAGGTGGTTCGGGCATCTGGTCAGGATGCCACCCGAACGCCTCCCTAGGGAGGTGGTTAGGGCACGTCCAACCAGTAGGAGGCCACGGGGAAGACCCAGGACACGTTGGGAAGACTATGTCTCTCGGCTGGCCTGGGAACGCCTCGGGATCCCCCGAGAAGAGCTAGACGAAGTGGCTGGGGAAAGGGAAGTCTGGGTTTCCCTGCTTAGGCTGTTGCCCCCGCGACCCGACCTCGGATAAGCGGAAGAAGATGAGATGGATGTTAGACAAGTTCCACATTTAATACATTTTTACCATTCACAAAATATCAGATTTTCCAGAAACTAAAATGTTTATATTGAAACAAACAAAATTTACCCACATTTCTCAATGCATGCAAACAACATAGAAACATTCTAACTACTCTTCACATCCACGAAATTCCTACTTTGCCCATTTGTTTAACATTATCCAGAGAACATTTAAATTAGCTTCTTCTCTTCAGCATTCACAAACAATTTCAAGAAACGTTTTGTAGTTAGTTACAAATGTATTTTCTGATGAACCATGCTGAAATGTAACTTTTGTAATTTGATCCGTTGTAAAAAATACTCTATAAAAGCAGAAAAAAATATGGTCCCGTTGTTTTCAGGTGCTCGCTGTGATGGGTGCTCCCCTGGTTACTACGGAAACCCTGATGTGGTAGGGGGGTCCTGCCAGCCCTGTCAGTGCAACAACAACATTGACATGCTAGACCCACAATCCTGCAATGCCAAAACTGGCGAGTGCTTGCTCTGCCTGTATCACAGCGAGGGAGATTCCTGTGAATATTGCATGCTGGGCTACTATGGCAACGCTCTACTGCAGGACTGCCGGAGTAAGTTCACTGAGGTGGAGTTTTTCTGTACACCCAAAATGAGTGTTTTTTTTTATATTATTCAAATGCATTGTGTTTTTCTAAAAGTACAATGCACATACAGTACAGGCCAAAAGTTTGGACAGACCTTCTCATTCACAACACAACTGAGGGTCCCAACCCCTTTGGTAAAGCAAGAAGTTCCACTAATTAACCCTAATAAGGCACACCTGTGAAGTGATTACCATTCTAGGTGACTACCTCTTGAAGCTCATCGAGAGAATTCCAAGAGTGTGCAAAGAAGTAATCAGCTATTTTGAAGAAACTAGAATATAAAACATGTTTTTAGTAATTTCACCGTTTTTTGTTAAGTACCTAACTCCACATGTGTTCATTCGTAGTTTTAATGCCTTCAGTGACAATCTACAATTAAAATAATCATGAAAATAAAGAAAACACATTTAATGAGGAGAAGGTGTGTCCAAACTTTTGGCCTGTACTGTATTTCTTGAATTTTAAGGAGGTTATGATCCTTTTTCTTTTAAATGTTTGCCATTTTGTTGGATTGAAGGTTGCCACCTGCTTTTGTTCAATAAAAAATATGTTTATTTTTTTATTTAAACTACAAACCCCGTTTCCATATGAGTTGGAAAATTGTGTTGGATGTAATTATAAACGGTATACAATGATTTGCAAATTATTTTTAACACATATTCAGTTGAATATGCTACAAAGACAACATATTTGATGTTCAAACTGATCAACTTTTTTTTTTTTTGCAAATAATCATTATCTTTAGAATTTGATGCCAGCAACACGTGACAAAGTAGTTGGGAAAGGTGGCAATAAATACTGATAAAGTTGAGGAATGCTCATCAAACACTTATATGGAACACCCCACAGGTGTGCAGGCTAATTGGGAACAGTTGGGTGCCATGATTGGGTATAAAAGCAGTTTTCATGAAATGCTAAGTAATTCACAAACAAGGATGGGGTGAGGGTCACCACTTTGTAAGCAAATTGTCGAACAGTTTTAGAACATTTCTCAACAAGCTATTTCAAGGAATTTAGGGATTTTACCATCTACGGTCCGTAAAATCCTCAAAAGGTTCAGAAAATCTGAAGAAATCACTGCACATAAGCGATGATATTACGGAACTTTGATCCCTCAGGCGGTACTTCATCAAAAACCGACATCAGTGTGTAAATGATATCACCACATGGGCTTAGGAACACTTCATAAAACCACTGTCAGTAACTACAGTTGGTCGCTACATCTGTAAGTGCACGTTAAAACTCTACTAGGCAAAGTCAAACCCATTTATTAACAACACACTGAAACGCCGCCGGCTTGGCTGGGCCCGAGCTAACCTAAGATGGACTGATGCAAAGTGGAAAGGTGTTCTGTGGTCTGACGAGTCCACATTTCAAATTATATTTGGAAACAGAGGACGTGGTGTCCTCCAGAACAAAGAGGGAAATAACCATTCGGATAGTTATAGGTGCAAAGTTCAAAAGCCAGCATCTGTGATGGTATGGGGGTGTATTAGTGCCCAAGGCATGGGTAATTTACACATGTGTGAAGGCACCATTAATGCTGAAAGGGCCATACAGGTTTTGGAGCAACATATGTCGTCATCCAAGCAACGTTATCATGGACGCCCCTGCTTATTTCAGCAAGACAATGCCAAGCCACGTGTTACAACAGCGTGGCTTCGTAGTAAAAGAGGGCGGGTACTTTCCTGGCCCGCCTGCAGTTAACACCTGTCTCCCATCGAAAATGTGTGGCGCATCATGAAGCCTAAAATACAACAGCGGAGACCCTGGACTGTTGAACGACTGAAGCTCTTCATGAAACAAGAATGAGAAAGAATTCCTCTTTCAAAGCTTCAACAATTAGTTTCCTCAGTTCCCAAACGTTTATTTAGTGTTGTTAAAAGAAAAGGTGATGTAACACAGTGGTGAACATGCCCTTTCCCAACTACTTTGGCACGCGTTTCAGCCATGAAATTCTAAGTTAATTATTATTTGCAAAAAGAAATAAAGTTTATGAGTTTGAACATCAAATATCTTGTCTTTGTAGCATATTCAACTGAATATGGGTTGAAAAAGATTTGCAAATCATTGTATTCCATTTATATTTACATTTAACCCAATTTCCTGACTCATATGGAAACGGGGTTTGTAATAAACTCAGACTATACATATAAGCTTTTCAATGGCTATTCCAAACGTAGGTGGTAAGTGTTGTATTTAGAAGAGCAGGATTTCTGCTTTTGTTTGCTCTGTGCAAACTTTCAAAAGGCATTGAGTGGTGTGAAATGATTTTTATCCTTGAGAATTGTACAAGTTATTTTCACAACATGGGCCTGATTTTCTAAATGTTTGCATGTATTTAAATCTCATGCAAACTTGATAGCCCAGGCAAAGCGTATCTACTAAACTGGTGCGCAGAGGATTGCATCTTTTAAGTTTAAAGTGCACAATCCATTTACCATGTTGTCTTCACGAAAATGCAGAATTTATGCGGCTCATCAGAACGTCCACAGTACTCGGAGAAGAAAATACAAATTCAAATATTTAGCAAATTTGAAATATACTGGCAAACTGACAGTTGCACAGAAATAGTTTTGAAAAAGGAGGCATTCACGCTGCAGCTTTCTCTTACATATGCTTGTCAACATATTTCGACTATCAAAAATAAAAGTATTAGACATATCGTCTTCTTGGCAATATAATTGTATATTTTTAGAACTGCTGAATGACTTAAAGGCGTGGCGCAGTGGAGAGTGGCCGTGCGCAACCCGAGGGTCCCTGGTTCAATCCCCACCTAGTACCAACCTCGTCGCGTCCGTTGTTTCCATGAGCAAGACACTTCACCCTTGCTCCTGATGGGTGCTGGTTAGCTCATTGCATGGCAGCTCCCTCCATGAGTGTGTGAATGGGTAAATGTGGAAGTAGTGTCAAAGCGCTTTGAGTACCTTGAAGGTAGAAAAGCGCTATACAAGTACAACCCATTTATCATTTATTAATTTATTCTGCAAAACACACTTTGCAAATACATTCTGGTACCTGTTTTTGTGTATTTTGGATCTGCTAGCGTCCTTAGAATTTGACTTCCTTTATACTTACTCTAAACAAGCTGTTAAGAATTTGTTCAATTAGTGCCATTTTTCCAAAGTGTGACGTCAGCGAATATCTCTATATAATATAGAAATTTACCCGAAGAGCTTTGTGCGAGTCTGACATTGTAAAATAAATAAGTTCCTTCTATTTCTCCATCCTCTTGTTGTTGGGGCTGGCTGACTCGTACATAGACATGCATCTTCAGCTGTTGCGTATAGTTGGAAGTTGGATCTGTCAGCCGACTCAATATGGAAGGGCTAAAATTGAAAATAGGGCTAGCGTAGAGAAAACACAGTCGAAGTGAAGGCACGTAAATAACGGTGGACGGTTAAAAAGCAGCTTGAAAACAGTCCATAAAACATAATCAATGCAACATTTTGGCCAAAGAACCACCAGTACATGTTATGTAGACCACAAGGAACTGTTTTGAATAGAGAACAAAAATAGAGTTAAAATATATATGACCCCTTTAACTGTGTGGCATTGAGATGATGAATGCATGTTAGGTTAAACCACATTCATATGATACACCTTAGTGTGTGTTGGCATCTTTTTTTAATGAAATTTGTTTTTCCATGTATATGAATTATTTGCAGTCAGTGTCAACGTCTCCCATGAGCGCACCTTCAGTGTGCTAAAAAAAGTGGGTTCCATTGTTGACGCATTGCAGGACTGCTTACAAAATGCCCAGAAAAAATATTATATCCGTCTTCTGTATGTTTCAAAACATAGCAAAAGGCCGCAGGGGTTATGATACGTGACCTGATAACGTAGATGTGCAGTAAATGATTGTCCCCATGTAGTACACAACAAATCTATCGGGTAATTTAAATAGGGCACTCTATGCAACTTTTGCACTTGTTATCAATTGTACACACAGTCTTAGTAGAGCACACACAACACGCCCACTAATAGTACATGCAAATTTATAGTTTGCGCACGCTGTGTAGTGCGTGGTATTTGAATCCTCGTATATCGTGTCCTATGTGTAGTACTGTGATACAGCTGTGCTCATCACACAGAGTTGTTTATGCAGTGGGAAAAATAAGTATTTTGAAAAAAAAAACATCAGCTAGTAAAACTTGTTAATGAATTTGAAGAAATATGCTGTTGATCCAGTACAACATGGTAAGAATTGTCCTGTCCCTATGAGTTGAACTTGTTATGTGGATAAAAAACATTTGTCACAGAAACAATCACTTCCTTTTAAACAATTCGACTGCCCCGGTCAAGACCAAAGAGTTGTTAAGTCAAAATAAGGACTTTTATTTCATTTGATCCCTACTCAGCACTTGATGGAGCGAGC